>NC_090265.1:624569757-624872516 GCF_040414725.1 Anabrus simplex | reverse complement strand
TTAAAATTCTATGTGAAGTTTTGAAAATAACACCATATACTGTAAGAGTTCAAAACATTATTTCATATTTTAGATTGAACTGAACTAGACTGAGTTCATTAAGTCTTCAGGTATGATACGGTAAGTCACTTTACTTATTACTGTGTATAATGGATGGTTTAAGTTCCAGCGTTCAAAAGACTTCAAACCTTGAAAGATCCTATGTAAGAAATTCGTTGGGGCCGGGTTTGTATTCAGTAAGATGTAAAGAGAGAGCACTTGAAGCTGATTCTCCACCGGACCTGACAAGGCATGGGTGAACAACAATGGCTCGAAACCATTTTATACTTGGAACATTATCAACTCTATGAGTAAGTGATGAATATTCAAACAATGCTATGCAATAAATTCTTTCTGTGTTGAAGTGAACTGGGGGCAGCTGTTATAACTTCATAGAAAAACAGTCTACTGTATATTACCAAAGGTCGTGCTTGTTAATGAATAATAGGGATTATTTTTAGTCTAAAAACAACATATCTTAACGTAATGTTTCTATATACGTAGAATCTCTGCCAACTCATACAACAATTGTGATAAAATTTATACCATTCACCATATTTCACGTTTAACGTGCGACGTTTCAATACCAGGATGAAAAAGTCAATATTCGATAATATGTGGTGTTGTTTAAAACATTAAAAATCCCACCCACTTTATTATCTCGTAATTTTTCAAACTGCCGTCCTACAAAACCATGTATAAGAAAAAATGGTAAGGGATATATATTTCTGAGGAACATTTGTACACTGACACAGTTCGATTACAAAGTCAAACGTTTCGTCCTTTGCTTTATGATGACATATCACATGATATTCACACATAGCATTTGTTTTAGAAAAAATATATAATTGTGATACTTTTTATGGAAAACAACACCACCACCACCACCACCAACAACAACAACAACAAAATGAATGATTGTTACACCGAAAACACTTTTCAATCGACTTTAATTTGTTTCAGAAACCACCAGAAGTACTGGTACTCACGTGCTAAAGGAATGAACGAGCATTTGTTTAAATATACACAGGAGATCGAATATCGGTACAATGTCTGAAATATCTCTCTTCCTTTGATTCGACCCTGGGTTTTATTACCTCCAAGGGTGAAAATCTACCTCAAAAAGTTTGGAATGTGATATAGGAGGGAATAAAACTTAGATCAATTTCTAGCAGGACATAGTATTTACACTGCACTCTTTGCTTCTTCTTTTTCTCCTAGAATACCCCAAACTTTTTAGACCTTTTCCTGAACAAAGCTTTGCCTAATATCTCGTTTCTGGAAATTACTTCCAGAAGAGGATTTCTTTCCAGAATTTAGAGCAGGTCGAGGTGTAATGCTCGCCGTATCAGACGTGCAGATTGTGGAAAATTTCTCTGAAAGTTTTAATAAACACAACTCTGCTCGTTAGGTGTTAAGAAATGTCTTAAGTCTTGCATGATAACAGTGGTGCGGCACCACGTTCTCTGTGCGGTCCGTCCTTAATGTTATAACAGGTGGTAGCAACAACACCGTAATTTGAAGTGGGTATATAAAGTAGCTCCTCAGGGAAGTGCTTTTGAATGACTGGCCATCCACATGGGCGTTTGCAAGACTAACTTTTTATCAATAAATTCCCTCTTAACCGCACGCCAAAAGTTTCGTTCATTGGCTAGTTTCATTAACTTCTCCAAGCGCCTTGCAGGCGGCCGTACACCGGGGATGACAGTGGCGCTTGAGCGGCAGTGGTCTAACGCCGGGGATGTGTTGGTACGACCATGACAGGGTAACCAGTGCCAAAAGGAGATGTTGGAGTGTCTGATATGTTAGAGGAAGTCGAAATCGTCTTTCAACCTATTAGGTCATGTTATACGTGTTGAAGAGATGTTAAGTACAGAAGAAAAATAACCAGCCGGACACAAGTGGGATCCGAACCCACAACCTCCCGACGCGAAATAGGTTAAAAGCCGATTTCGATTACAATGCGGTCATGAAAATTCAATATTCATTGTTAGAGGAAGGTTTCCCATAACATCTTTTTTACGGAAGGGCTGTAAGTAGCTGGCAGAGACTAGCCTTTCCATCTCTGGTTATTCCTGTACAGTTGTACTGGGCTATGTTTCCTGCATTAGCACTCGCTTGTCGGTCATTCGTCAAACAGGTAGGTTACTACTGGTTGTAAGGCGGAGTTGGAGCCTCACGGCACAACAACACAAAACAAGAATACACAATAACACGGCACTATTCACACGTTATCACTTCATTTCATCTAAAACGAGGCAAATCTCGTCAGTTCTATTCTTCGAGTGTGACTGAGTGGGTCAAACCGTAGAGCGCCGGCCTTCTGAACCCAAGTAGGTGGGTTCGATCCCGGCTCAGTCCGGTGGTATTGACGGCCTCAAATGAGCCAGCCTCATCTTGGTAAATTTACCGGCCTACTTTTTGAATTTAATTTAAAAATAACAATTTATATACTTATGACAAAATTATCCGCCTCTGTATGTAGTGGTTAGTGTGATTAGCTGCCACCCCCAGAGGCCCGGGTTCGATTCCCGGCTCTGCCACGAAATTCGAAAAGTGGTACAAGGGCTGGAACGGGGTCCACTCAGCCTCGGGAGGTCAACTGAGTAGATGGGGTTCGATTCCCTCCTCAGCCATCCTGGAAGTGGTTTTCCGTGGTTTCCCACTTCTCCAGACAAATGCCGGGATGGTACCTAACTTAAGGCCGCGGCCGCTTCCTTCCCACTTCCTTGTCTATCCCTTCCAAACTTCCCATCTCCCAACAAGGCCCCTGTTCAGCATAGCAGGTGAGGCCGCCTGGGCGAGGTACTGGTCATCCTCCCCAGTTGTATCTCCCGACCCAGAGTCTGAAGCTCCAGGACACTGCCCTTGAGGCGGTAGAGGTGGAATCCCTCGCTGAGTCCGAGGGAAAAACCGACCCTGGAGGGTAAACAGATTACGAACGAACGATGACAAAATTATTAAAAATATGTGTTTACACAAAAACCCGTTCCCTAATTAGGCTATAACACAAAAAGCAAGGAAGCCCGTAACTACTGTCTGCGCCTGACGAGCAGTCACGGCAGCTTGTAGTTACGGCACGATTAGCAGATATATCTTACTACAGTAAGCTACAATCAATCAATCAATCAATCAATCAATCAATCAATCAATCAATCAATCAATCAATCAATCAATCAATCAATCAATCAATCAATCCTGATCTGCATTTAGGACAGTCGCCCAAGTGGCAGATTCCCTATTTGTTGTTTCCCTAGCCTTTTCTTAAATGATTTCAATGAGATTGGAAATTTATTGAACATCTCCCTTGGTGAGTTATTCCTATCCCTAACTTTCCTTCCTGTAAACGAATATTGCCCCAATTTGTCCTCTTGAATTCCTACTTTACCTTCATATTGTGATCTTTCCTACTTTTAAAGACGCCACTCAAATTCGTCTACTAATGTCATTCCACGCCATCTCTCCGCTGACAGCTCGAAACATACCACTTAGTCGAGCAGCTCGTCTTCTTTCTCCCAGTTCTTCCCAGCCCAAACTTTGCAACATTTTTGTAACGCTACTCTTTTGTCGGAAATCACCCAGAACAAATCGAACAAATCTAGTTGGCGTCTTACCGGAGACTTATGTGCCCTCTCCTTTACGTCCTTACTACAACCCCTAAACACCCTCATAACCATGTACTGTACCCGCTCAAAGCCTGAGTCCCAACCAGCATTTATCTCAGGGAGTGTTACGGTCCGAATCTATCGCAACTCATAAACAAAAAAAAAAATTTTGAGATATAAGATATAAGATCTCAAACTAAATGTAAGGGCGCCATCCAATCAGTACTACAGGGTTGAACGGGACACTCTAATCTTTATCTTTAAGGCTCATCATAAAACACACAAATTATATATATTCAGATCAAAGGGAAATTATGAAGGCTCCATCCTAGGGATGGGGACGGATATTTAAACGGTCACCAAGGGTTTACTATTCTACAAGAACAAGAACCTGGAACTGTTTCCTTGCAAATGCTAAAGGAGCATTTTATTTAAGTAAACAAATTAAATTTTACACACAATCAAAATCTGTTGACCCTTGATTTGCCGGTAATTTGGCAAATTATTCCTGAAAAATGATTACATAATATTTATCACTTTTGACCACCCTTCCATTTGGGTGGTAGAACCGTTGATATCTGAAGGTATCAGATTTACCTTCGTTAACACCATGACCCTATTTGATCATGGACAAATTACCTGTTGGCTAAGTAGGCGCGATCACATGGACCATGTTATCGCCTCCACTTTGATTTAGATGAGACCAACCCGGGAAACTACAAACTCTCCCCGGGTTCCTAACCAAGATATGCTAATCGTTAGTTGAAGGAATACGACAAAGGGACTCTAACCTAATGGTCCAGATGTAGGGATTTGCCTTCATTTTACACATATTAACTTAACTTATTATTTACAATCAATTGACATTTTACGTTAATTCGCCAGCTGACTTCCCTAGTATCATCCATCATCATCATCATCATCATCATCATCCGAAATAATAAGAAAAATAAATAAAATAAAAAATATTTTATTAAATAATAATAATATTATTATTATTATTATTATTATTATTATTATTATTATTATTATTATTATTATTATTATTATTATTATTATTTGTGGAGATCATGATTATCGTAACCCGTAATCATCCTCGGAATAATATTTCAACTTTTCGCGATTTTTATTTTCATCTGAAATAAATAAAAGTAGCTTCTTTGATTATTCTTCTTCTCCTTCTTCAAATATTCTCATTATTAAAAATCTCAAATTTTTCATTTCAACTCCAAACATCATTATTATGTCCAAAATATAAAAAAATAAATTCTTCTTATATATATATATATATATTATATATTTATTATTATTAATTAAAAAAATTAATTTCGCCTGTTACACGGTAGTCCACTCTTAATATGTTTAACGCATAACCCCTTTTACAATTCCGATTTATTTTGGCACTAATCAATCCAGATATGATTTACTTGGAATATTATTATTATTATTATTATTATTCTTTCGAGAATCTTTATTTTTATTCCCCATCTTTATAATTTAGTCACATACGTTCTCTCCCAAACAGAAATCACCAAGATCCGAATTCACATCGGTCGGGACATAATAGTGTTCGAACCCGCAACCTTATTTTCGTACTGTCGTTAATTCATGGAGACCATATGCTCCTAAGACTATTCTCAAATCCCATAACACCTCGCAGTTGGGCAAATACCTCCAATCTCTGCAAGTGTTAAATTATTCCTTCCTTTTCCATTTTGAAGTCCATTTATCCATCGGAACTCTTCAAAACATTTTCACTAATTAACCCTCGGTGTGTGGACTCTATTCTGCCACTCAATACACCGGTATAGAAATACAACCTCTATGTGGGCCTTAAGATCCATCTATTTCTTCATCAACATCAGTACAATTCACTTTCATTTCGGGCCGGATTTCTGTCCCACAAAACTCCAAATCTCCACCTTTGGCTCAAATCACTCTGGGCCTCAAACATAGCGTGACCATATTATAAAAGTACCTATCTCATTTCTACCAAATTATTTTATGATTATTATGGAGTCCAAAAACGTTAAATAAAAAAATTAGTGTTAAAACCGGATTCACTGCACAAATTATAATTATTCACGACACATGCGATCTCCGCATTTAAATTACTTTAATTTGCAATCATTCTAACCAACTAGGCCCGTGCCTTTATTCTCAAAGATTATTATTAAACACGCCTTTACACATTTCCAAATTTTAATGTACTACTTCGACACTTGTACAGATTATTATTATTTTGTCCACTGGCGAACTTCGCGATATTTACAAACAAATCAATGGACTTCATTCCGTCCCACAATAATTTAAATCACTTGGCAATCCTACCTCTGGATTATCTTAACAACATGCCTTAATATCTATAAAAGTTCCGATAACGGAAAAACACTTTGGAAGCACTTCTAAATGAATTTTAACATTATCTTTACGTGAAACGTGCTCCATATCATATCAAACAACTCAAGCACTTGAATGAACAACTCAACCCTACTATACTCTATTTAATAATCAAAATTATGATGAGTGCTCGATCTAATCATGCAAATATTAATTTGTCCCTTTGTCTATCTATCTTTAAATTTATACGAGCCGGAAACGGCTCGTTTCACAATCAAGTTACCATGATAAATTAATATGATTTCCTCCCCCTAACGGTAGCAATCTACTAATATTTTAAAAGGTTACTCAACTCTGCCATTGTAGTCTGCTAAAACCGGACGAGAAGCACAGGCCCCGTCCAGTCTTTAGCCCTGCATTCCACTGGTATTCATGCCAGCTTGAAGAATTAATCCTTGACCCTTTTCAACTTTACACATTTTGAATAAAAACAAATAAATTAACTGTTGCACTTTGGAATAATTTCCACCCTAAATTCTACTCACAAATTTTACACTCTCGGCCTTGTATCTAGCCCACTTAATGTAGATATACATTCTTCATTCCTTTCCCGGACACTAGGAACATGGGGTACCTCGGGATTCCCTTTACAACGGCCCGTGCGCGCACTTGAATTTCCCGTCTCACGTTCGTGTAGCTTACGAGGTATCAGTTTAGAATCGACTGTTTACTAGGTGACATAAACACTCGTGATCGTTCTCACGTAACGTACGTCCTAATCTGTTGGTAGAATCTCATACTCCGTAAGTTATGCTTTACTGAGTCTTGTCTATTTGAAACACTTCATACTAGTAGACTGCTCAAGACTGTAATATGAGCTACATCACGTCATGAATCACTGTACTATGTAACAATATAATACTTCGAACCCTACTCCACGAGTAAGTACACACTCGCCCCCTGGCGTAATCACGGCTCGAACAAATATCAGAAGTTGTCACGCACCCCTGGCGTGGTGACCGCTCGAACGCTTTGTCAAAAGTAGTTGTCAGTCCTTGTCCACGACCTCATATTTATACTTGTATCCCCTCTCTTCCGAGTTCAACGGAGTTCATCTTGGGACGCGCAGTCCCGATATCTTCATACGACACTTTGCGGTTTGGCCCGTGGCTTAAATATATGATCCAATGATGTAATTATGTTCTCAAAAGCTCTATACCAATTCTCAACTATTATCGTTCGCTGGTAATGGATATATTCGCGAATTTAGCTGCCGTATCCCGGCTCGGGATTTCGCGCTGTATTGTGGCGTCCTTTGCCTTCAGCCAATCAACGAATAGCGTCCATGAATTCTCAGAATTACACCATGCAATCTCCCGCAATTATTAACTTTTCATAAGTTTTATGATATAGTAAGGCTCCTAAATTCCACTTTATTCTGATTTGATAATTCACTTCCTTCTATCAGTTTAATCCACGGAGTTAGCCTCGCTAGTGCTTCTTACAATACGAAGTTGTCGCCTTGCTTTGGTCAAGTGAATTTTTCCATTGGTCCACCTAAACCACGTGACCGGGAAGGCTCATATTTTTTTCTTCCAATGCCAACCCCGCGTTCAACTCCCGCTAGTTACATGGAGATACCCCGCCATCATTTCTCAGAAATTTGCACCCGGCTCTCTGCGCTCTTGTCACTACCTATTCTGCTCGGGGCTATGAAAACCTTCCGCAACTAGCCAACAACTCGTGCCTTTCTCTTTCCCCCTCGTCACGATTTCTGAGAATTCTAATTCTGCTGTTCATTGTTTTTGTTAATCTCAATGGAGACAACAGTCTGTGGTATGGTGAAACCTGCCATCTCGGCCTGGCCTGTTCTTACTGTATGTACAGTACGATCTTCTTGCTTCTGAAAATGAAATATATATTCCTCCATAACTAATTATAATTGCATGACGCTTATCACACCCCCCACCAGGGCGCAGTACAGAGATCTGTACCCTTTACTTTGTGTGATTACCCCAATGAAGATCTTTCCTTATATTAACACCCAGATACTTGCGATGATCCCCAAAAGGAACTTTCACCCCATCAACGCAGTAATTAAAACTGAGAGGACTTTTCTTATTTGTGAAACTCACAACCTGACTTTTAACCCCGTTAATCATCACACCATTGACTACTGTATATCTCACAACATTAGTCATGTTGCAGTTGCTCACAATCTTGTAACTTATTTATTTCTCTATACAGAATAACATCATCCGCAGAAAGCCTTACCTTTGATTCCACTTCTTTACTCATATCATTTATATAGATAAGAAAACATAAAGGTCCAATAATACTACCTTGAGGAATTCCCCTCTTAATTATTAGAGGGTCAGATAAAGATACGCCTACTCTAATTCTCTGAGTTCTATTTTCTAGAAATATAGCAAACCTTTCAGTCACTCTTTTGTCAAGTCCAATTGCACTCATTTTTGCCAGTAGTCTCCCATGATCCACCCTATCAAATGCCTTAGACAGGTCATTCGCGATACATTAATCGTGACATACAGTGGGAGCTACCGTAAACAGATGGATTTTCATTATTAAACTTTTCATTATGCAGCCCTGCAGTAAATGTGTAACTACCATTGCACTACCATTTCGAAACTTCAAACCAGCGCATAAGTTCGCAAGAATCACCGCGGACAGAACAGAAGTTTATTGTCAGACCTTGTGACTTGAGATTGGCACATGCGCAGTATCCGAGCTTACTCCTCGCGGCCCTTATCCCGCATCTATGCGACTTCTCGTCAGTACGTACAATTTCAACGTATTTTACTTATAACTTACCTGTGTAACATTATTTTCATATTTTTTATGAATTTGGATTAGAGTCGTCAATGAGCGAGTCTGAGCTCATTACGTCTCCACTTCTTCCACCCAGCACGTTTGGCCAAAGAACTGACCTGCTGCTAGAGCGAACACAGACAGATTCATAATGAACGAATATGGACAGACTCGAACTAGACTCATTCCCGCTCAGTCAAAATGGGCGATATTTGAATAGTGAGCAGTGTGAGTCAACCTAAACTAGATCGGTATACCGGTTCACTCACTTCTTCAGTCGCTCATCATTGGAGGGTGATCAAACTGCCATGATTCTGCTTCACGCATGTGCGTTACGATTTTTACATGCAGTGGTTTTACAAGAACGATGTTCGGAGAACCAATGCATATGGCAACATTGTGCCAATGAGTGAACCACTTGAACTTCCTAATTCCGAAGCTCCTTGATTTGCCCAGACTCGTTTCTGCTCAATGTGATGAAAAAATATGGACAATTTGGTAGACTCATTTGTTCAGAGACGTTAAGCTCCTTTTCGAGACGCTCGCTGAACAGAGCCAGTCTAGACGTCGTTTTGCACAGCTCTGACGTGAATGTATTGGAAAATGTTCAAGTTATCATGGGTGGACCATGTCACCACGTCGTGCCGGGAAATCACGAGAAGTTTTAATCCCCGCAGAATGCAGGACACATCTTCCGAAATGAAAAAAAAAAAAAAATACGGCCTTATACAACTGATCACAGAGGGCAAGACAGAAAGATATAGACAGAGGAGATTATCATAGGCGTGGTACCTGTGATAGTAGTCGACATACCGGGCGAGTTAGCCGTGCGCGTAGAGGCGCGCGGCTGTGCGCTTGCATCCGGGAGATAGTAGGTTCGAATCCCACTATCGGCAGCCCTGAAAATGGTTTTCCGTGGTTTCCCATTTTCACACCAGGCAAATGCTGGGGCTGTACCTTAATTAAGGCCACGGCCGCTTCCTTCCAACTCCTAGGCCTTTCCTATCCATCGTCGCCATAAGACCTATCTGTGTCGGCGCGACGTAATGCCCCTAGCAAAAAAAAAAGTAGTCGACATAAGCGGGCCGAGTGGCTCAGACGGTTGGCAGGTTCGATCCTGGCTCAGTTCGGTGGTATTTGAAAGTGCTCAAATACGTCAGCCTCGTGTCGGTAGATTTACTGGCACGTAAAATAACTCCTGCGAGACAAACTTCCGGCACCTCGGTGTCTCCGAAAAACCGTCAAAAGTGGTTAATGGGACATTATTATTATTTCATTTCACCGTAGTCAGACTTGCGGAAACTTAGTGGAACAGTCCCTCCCGCATCTCCACCCATAACCTGTTTGTCGTCTCCCTATAACTGCATAACCTTCCGTGGTGCTATTTGAGGATCCAATCAGCCTCCAAGCCTCCGCTTTTACCAACGTGTTCTCCGTAATATCTTCAGCCCTCCCGGTGGCGTCTAGTCTATATGGTCTTACACCCTGGTCACCCAGTTCGAGTCCAGTTGTTGGAAGAAAAAATCACTATCAGAATAACAGGGCAGGAGAGGTGGAGGTATACGAGTACAATTTCTAATCACTAGACTGTGTGCCAAAAGCCTGGATTCAGTTCCAAAGCTCTCCGCGGTGTTTATATGGAGTGAGGGCATATGGCGCTGTTGATAGTGATTCGTCTGTCGGATGGTGACCTTGTGCCTTGAGCAGACTCCTTTGTGCTAATCGACTGGAATAGGCTATGGATCAGCATCGGGTTTCATCCTCTTCCTTCTTGCTATCATGCCGATGTTATAGTTCTAATACCACGTATCCGACAATACTCTTCGGTTCCTTAAGACTTGTCACGCCTCCCAGCCAAATATGGATATGCAGTCCATCAGAACATTTTTTGTTGTTTTCATTTCCCTATGCTAATGTGTAAAGGAAAATGAACCTTATCGTTCCGTTGTGTTTGCATGACGCATTTACGCATTCCTACAGTATAGTGTATTTAAGTTTTTACACGTAAGCATAGGAAAATCAACACAGCGAAAATTGTTCTGATGGACTGCATATCCATATGTGGTTGGGAGGCGTGACCAGTCTTTGAAGGAATATACTGGATTGTGAATTGCCAGATACGTGGTATTAGAACTGGGCCATCGATATAAAAACACGTCATTCATTTCATCTCATTATCTCCTCTGATGAGGTTGACGTCAGGAAGGGCATCCGGTCATAGGTCTAAAATATCCCTACGAAGATTCATTTCGCTTCATACCCGGGCTCGTAGAGATACGGGAGAAGGATTGGGCACATATTCTCCGTCATATTTTCTACAAAGTGACTTATTTTTCATTTCACTTCAGCAAAATAGAAACATCGACAAACTAATAGCGGGACTAATTTTCCCACGTGTATTGGAACTCTCATTGAATGGGAAAACTAGTTTACCTGTAAATACTCTCCCTGATAATCATTTTCCTTAGTAGCATCAACGACACTGTGACATTGTATAAAGAACTGCAACAGGATAACGTATGCAGTTCAAGGAACATGTACTTTCCTTTGTGTTTGGGTCAAGAGGCGCAACAAAGGTCATGCTCTATAATAGAATCTTCACAAGCGTGTCGCAATTCTACCTGGAAATGCAGTGTGATCAGTATTCCTTTCAGCAGCCTGTTTTGTATCTTAGCAGTGATAAACGCTTCTGTAGTTCCTTGACAAAGAACTGTATCCTGTTGTCTTTGGAACGAAGTGTTTGTAGGTAAGCGAGTAATAAATATTCATGCCTAACTTGCGGTTTGTTAGACTGTAATAAAGGAACTCGTGTAATAATACAGTAAATCTTTCTGAGACTCAAGTACTTTGTTATCTTTATAAAGCATTCTTTACTCTAGTCGTAGCCAGACGGGTGAGGGAATACTAGAATAAAGATGACCAAAATTTTACTATTACTAGCAAATATACCCGTGCTTCGCTACGGTATTCTACATTGTATACGGATATCGAAGTAAATTACTGTACATGAAGTGAATACGATATTTTCACATTGCATGTCTCTTGACGTTATCCGAGAAACAGCATAGGGAGGTCCGCAGACGTTTCGATTGTAAAGTGCGAGTTGCGGAGTTGTGATGATAACGACAGGTCCACTTGTATACCGCAATTCACTGTGCGTAACGTCAGTCACATTTTGATGGCTATTTTTTAGTAATCGGGGGCACCCTTGCAAGGGGGCACCTATTCATAATGATATAGAGAATCAGCTAAAAGAGTTTTGAAAAAGTGCACGCTCCCTTGCCGTCTGCTAGTCAAATCGAGAAGTGAATTATTCATTACAGTGGCACATAGGCGTTGGAGGAGGACCCCATTCCTACTGCCAGTTAAAGTCGATGTGGAGAGTACTGGTTACACTAGCAGACGCCCTCCAGCTGACAGTCACTATTGATTTGTAAAGTATTAATTACAATGTCAGACACACCCCCTTCTAGATTGTTACAAATCGACTTCAGTGAATAAACGTAGATCGACATACGGAAGTGTATGCATGTTCACCTTCATTTACAGAATAACTCCTGCTATACGGCGCACGATATCGAAAAGCGGATTGTACGGTAAGACGCCTCTGGCCTCATTTAGCGATCTAAATGGCTGGCCCTATGATATTTCCTCGTATCACATCTATTTAAAGGTAAGATTGTTTTAGAAACGTTGAATAGGGTGAAATTTGTGTAAGATTTTCACACAGTGAATTACTTTTCACATACTTATACAACAGCTTCAAACATAGAATTTGGCTCACATATGGCTAATGGGTGGGCCAATATTCATGTAGAATTTGATGATCCCATCTTTCCTATAAGTGAATCAAACCATCAATTATACGTGTACAAAGTGGAAAATTTAGCGGTAAATCCAGAAATACAGCCAAATTTAACGTACAAAAAAGCTATAATTTTGCCAAATTTCAATTTTCTAACTCGTCTTGGAGATTGTGCCGCCATCTTCAAATAGGGGAGGGGGTTAAAATTAGGACTTTCAGGAAACTTTTAAGCCCATGAAACCTATAAGTTATCGTTCTGGATAAATATCACCGACTGTGTTCTTATGCAGATTTGAAACTCCCAGCGTGTCCCCTTCAGAGAATTTTGAGAATTTTAGATTTTTCTAGGGATCCTGAAGTCATTAGCTTGTCTGGTACCAAGTTTTAAGTTTCTAAGATTCCTAGAATGGTCTCATTAATTCACGTCTGTTTTCAAACTGACTTTCATTCATTAATATGGAACATATTTCATCCGCTTCCCTAGTGGTTCTAGGGGCGTCTTACTCCCAAAGTATGTTTTCCAGGTAGTAAGTCATACTTGAAAGTCATACTGAAATTTACACACGTCCACTATGTCGGTCATTTTTGACAATTTATTTTCTCACCTATGCCAAAGGGGATGAAGTTGGACTTTAAAAATCCGGAATGTTACTATTCATCTCAGCGACCCGGAAAACTATAGATTCGGCAGTATATTCGATTATTTTTAAATCTCTCTCCCCCTTCCCCCACCCTAAATGGAGCTAAACTTTGATTCTTAAAAGAGCAGGAGTGTTAGTATTCATCTCAGCGACACCGATAACTATGGATTCGACACTATTTTCGATTATTTTTATGTCACTATCCCCCTCGCCCCCACCACAAAGGGGGATGAACTTGGACTTATAAAATATCCGGAGACTCACTAATCATCTCAGCGACCCCGACAACTCTGGATTCGACACTATTTTCGATTATTTTTATGTGTCACTCTCCCATCGCCCCCCATCACGAAGAGGGCTGAACTTTGAAAAATTCCGGTCACTATTCATCTCAGCTACCCCAAAACGTATGGATTTGACGCAAATTTCGATTATTTTTATATCTCAGCCCTCCCCCCGCGCCCTTAAGGGTTCCTGGGGGTGTATTACCTCCACGTGGTTTACCTCCTGATACTAAAAATCCGGAGTGTCACTATTCATCTCAGCGACCCCCAAAACTATGTATTCGATACTATTTTCTATTATTTCTATATATCACTCTCCCATCGCCCCCAACCAAGAAGGGGGCTGAACCTGGACTTTAAAAAATTCCTGAGTGTCACTATTCATCTCAGCGACCCCGAAAAGTATGGATTCGACACTACTTTTGATGATTTTTATATCTCAGCCCCCTCGTCCCCCTGACCCTAAGGGTTCCTGGGGGTGTATTACCCCCACGTGCTTTGTCTCCTGATACTAAAAATCTGTTGTGTCACTATTCATCTTACTGACCCCGAAAACTATGGATTCGACACTATTTTCTGTTATTTTTATGTATTACCCCCATCGCCCCCACGCCAAAGGGGGCTAAACTTGGACATTAAAAAATTCCGACACTACTTTCGATGATTTTAATATCTCACTCCCCTCGTTCCCCCGCTCCTAAGGGTTCCTGGGCCGTCTTACCCCCAGGTGGTTTGTCTCCTGATACTAAAAATCCGCAGTGTACAATTCACCTCGGCGACTCCGAAAAGTATTTATTCGACACTATTTTCTTTTAATTTTATATAGCCTATCAATCGCCCCCCTTCACCTGCACCCCAAACGGGGCTGAACTTGGACTTTTAAAAAATTCGGAGTGTCACTATCCATCTCAGCGACCCCCAAAAATATGTATTCGACATTATTTTCCTTTAATTTTATATATCACTCCGTCCTCGCCCCCCCCCCAAAGATGGCTGAACTTGGACTTTAAAAAATCCGGAGTGTCACTATTTATTTCAGCGACACCGAGAAGTATGGATTTGACACTATTTTCGTTAATTTTGTATATCTGAACCCCCTCGCCCCCCACCCCTAAGGGTTCCTGGGCTGTCTTACCCCCACGTGGTTTGTCTCCTGATACTAAAAATCCGGAGTGTACAATTCAACCTCGGCGACCCCGAAAACTATGTATTCGACACTATTTTCATTTAATTTTATATATCATCCTCCCCTCGCCCCCTATCCAAAAGGGAGCTGAACTTTGACTTTTTAAAAATCGGGAGTGTCACTATTCATCTCAGTGACACCGAAAACTTTGGATTCGACACTTTTTTCAATTATTTTTGTTTGCCCCCCATGACCCCCCACTCCTAAGGGAGCTACGGATGGCTTACCCCCACAGTGCTCGTTTCCTGATAGTAAGTCATAAGTGTACCAAGTTTGGTTGAAATTACTTCAGTGGTTTAGGAGATGTGTCATTTACACACATACATCCATTTTTATATATAGTAAGATAAGATAAGATTTCTTGTATCGTTGTTGTTATTGCTGCTGTTTGGGTCATCGGCCCACAGACTGGTTTGATGCAGCCTCTCTGCCTCCTTATTTTGTTCTAGACTTTTCATTTTTACATAACTGCTGCATCTTTGATCTACTTGTTGTCATATTCATGCCTTGGTCTACCCTACATTTCCCTCATTTGTCCGATCACTCTATCCCTTCTTCAGGTGAAATTCCACTAAATCGTTTTCCTCTCACTAAACTCGATTCAGTATGCCTTGTGATACGGTCTACACATTAGACCTTCATATTCTTCTGTAACATTACATTTCAAGAACTTCTATTCTCTTTCCTTCTACACTAGTTATTCACGTTGGCTGAGTAGCTCTGGCGGTAAAGTGTTGGCCTTCTGAGCCCAAGTTGGCTCTGTCCTGTGGTATTTGAAAGTGCTCAAATACGTCAGCCTCGTGTCGGTAGATTTACCAGCATGTATAACTTCTGCGGGACAAAACTCGGCGTCTCCGAACACCGTAAAAATAATTGATATACCTAAAACCAATAACCTTATTATTATTATTATTATTATTATTATTATTATTATTATTATTATTATTATTTTGCTAGTGGTTTATCGACGCACTAAATGCATTAAAGTTTTTCAGCGACGCAAGGGTCTGAACGGGCCAAGGAAGCAGCCGTGGCCTTAATTAAGGTACAGCCCTAGCATGTGCCTCGTGTGAGAATGGGAAACCACGAAAAACCACCTTCAGGGCTGCCGAAGGTGGAATTCGAACCGACCATCTCCCGAATAACAACAATAATAATAATGATAATCAGAGTTTCCAATCAAAGCCGAAGCTGTAAACTGGAAAGGCAAGGAAAAGAGCAAACCATCTACGAATGAAGAAATACTGGACCAACAATAAAGCTCAAAGGAAACAATTGTAATGAAGTTGTCCTTCATTGGCCGAAACGAAACAATAATAATAATAATAATAATAATAATAATAATAATAATAATAATAATAATAATAATAATAATAATAATAATAATAATAATAATAATAATAATAATAACAATAACAATAATAATAATAATAATAATAATAATAATAATAATAATAATAATAATAATAATAATAATAATAATAATAATAATAATAATAGATAGCAGTGACACAAAGGAACATTTCACAAATTGTCGCACAAGTTGTTCACAGTCTTCCCGTCAGAGTTCTCTACACTCCACTCCACTATGTATCCTAGTACGTAAGTATCGGCCGTATGGGCTCATACCATAGACTACAGTTACAAGTCGGAGTCATGTAAGTTTTTTTTTTGCTTTACGTTGCACCGACACAGATAGGTCTTTTGGCGACGATGGGACAGGAAAGGGCTAGGAGTGGGAAGGAAGCGGCCGTGGCCTTAATTAAGGTAGAGCCCCAGCATTTGCCTGGTGTGAAAATGGGAAACCACGGCTGCCGATAGTGGGGTTCGAACCTACTATCTCCCGAATACTGGATACTGCCCGCACTTAAGCGACTGCAGCTATCGAGCTCGGTTCATGTAAGTTTGGCAACGTCCAGTGGAGGCCAAGGCGAAAGCGCGGGATCTATCCGTGTATGTTGATGTCTAGTGAATTTCGTCTCGTGTTTCGTTTAATTTTTCACGGAGATAGGTTCGAGTATATATAACAAGATGACAGAATAAGCATACGTAGAGCCTATTATCGAAATAATGTGAAGGCTAAGTAGGGCTGAATGTCACTGTACTGTATATGTTAAGTTATCAGGTGTTGTTAAAAGAAATGACATGTTTAGCAGATGGTAATATATCAAAGTGGTCTCAACTAAATGCGTATTTATTAAATTATATAGGAACCACTTCTTGTAGTGTTAGTGTTCAATATGTACAAATAAATATATTAAAATGCTTCACAATCGCATAGAATATCGTGAGGTAAGCAGTGAAAGCACACTTTTTGTCTTGCCTCATATTTTTGACGGAACAATTCGAACTTTGCAGTAAAAGGGCCGGGCTGAGTGGCAGGTTCGATCCTGGTTCAGTCCGGTAGTATTAGAAGGTGCTAAAATACGCCAGCCTCATGTCGATAGATTTACTGGCACGTAATATATCGCCTGAGGGACTAAATTCTGGCACCTCGGCGTCTGCAATAACCATAAAAGTAGTTAGTTGGACGTAAAGCAAATAACATTATTATTATTATTATTATTATTATTATTATTATTATTATTATTATTATTATTATTATTATTATTATTATTATTTTTATTTGCACTAAAAGGAAAAAAGAGTTAGGCCCTACAAAATGTTTGGTTTGGAACTGTGAAAGCAAATTATTTACTGCCAAGAAAGTTTTTTGAAGAACTTCAGAGGTGGGTTAGTGGTGCCATCACATTGTGTTGTGTGTGTTTGCAGAACAATGGTGTACGAAGACTACCTGGTTTGTGAAAATTGTAAAGAATTTCTGTTCTCTCTATCCTGAGCTGCTTTAGGAAGAGATGAC
Organism: Anabrus simplex; assembly: GCF_040414725.1. NCBI lineage: Eukaryota > Metazoa > Arthropoda > Insecta > Orthoptera > Tettigoniidae > Anabrus > Anabrus simplex. Next base: position 624,854,927 of record NC_090265.1, on the reverse strand, counting down.
AATCAACAGTTCTGGTTTGAACACCGTCGCTGTCGGCGTGACAATAATGATGCGATAGATTGTTTATTGTCTACATTTTCCAATGTCGTGTTAAATAAGTGCTGAAAGCAGATGAAGAACACGAGTTATGTCAGCAGTGATGATAAAAACACTAAGCGGAGGAAGCTGTCATCGCTCTACAATAATTGAGACTACTACTACTACAACAAATGTTTTCATTCCCCTCCCCTTCAGGTAACACCTTCACTCTGGCCAGGAGTTTCGGCAGGTTGGAGAAGTGATGTTATGGGGAGGAGGGTAATTTGATGTATGGGATTAGGAGGTGTGTGCGGATAGTATTATAGGTATTGGGGATGTGTGCAAGGATTAAATATTCAGAGGGGAGTGCAAGGGTGGACGGGGAAAAGGTGAAGTGCAAAAATGGGAAAGATGAAGGTTAGAAGAGAGGTCTTGGGTGGAGATGCAAGGTGAGGAGATGGAGGGTGGCTGTGATATTAGACAGAGAAGTGATAAGAAAACGTAGAAGGTCGAATATCGGAAGGGGTGGGGGAATGAAACGAGGTGGGGGAGGGGTTGACAGACTTGTGGAAAAGGTGGAACAGGAGGAGTGGCTGGCCGGGGGCGACGATGTGAATTAGCTGAAGGGAAGCGAACAGGTTGGGGTGGAGAACGGGAGGGCTCCACTTTGTGGCGGTGGCCGTTAATACGAGCGCCGGTACGGATGAGATGTTGAACGTCTTCGGCACTGGGAAGCTGGAGGCGCACCATATAAGTAGGGCCGTTGGTGCTGTGGATGCGAATCGCGCGTCGGACGGGAACGCCGTCCGCGTGGAGTTCCTGGAGGACCGCCCGTTCGGAGATGTCAGGTGGAATCCCGCGTAGGACGCAACTAAACGTGGCATGGAAAGATGGCGGTTGCTGCTGCGACGATGGTGGCGGGTCTTCGGCTGCTGCGGAGGTGTCTTGTAGAGGCGGCGATGAAGAAGCAGCGATGGTCGAAGTCAACGGGGTGGAAGAGTGTGGCGGGGTTGTGGTAGTCGTGAATAGTGGGAGAGATGAGGACATTACTGGTGAAGGGTGACAAGTTGTGACAGTGGTGATGGGAAGTTGAGAACTGGTATATGCGGTCGTCATAGTGGTCGTGGGAGTAGGAGTTGTTGAGAAGAAGGGTGATGGTGGCTGAGGCTATGTCCGGGGAAGAGACGCGTTGAAGACTGGAACAATAGTTGGATCCAGAGAGAGTTGGTCTTGGATGGACGGCGGAGTTGGCACCACTGCGTAGGTCTTATGGCGAATGGTCGCTCCGGAGGCGAAGAGACGTTGCAGGGCGTCCTCTCCCGGGAGATGTATCAAAATCTGCGATGTTGGAGTGAAAGTTAGGTCATCCATCAATCGGTAGGCGTTATAAGCTGGGACACCGGCTGTACGAAGGTCGTGGTAGATGGCATCTTCAGAGATAGTGGATCTACTCCGGGGATTAGGCAGTAAGACGTGGTGGGTGGGGAAGGCCGACTGCTAACGAGGCGTCAGCCTATATGCTATTTGAGGTCGGCTGGGTAGCAAGTAAAGTTGAGGGCCACCCGGCCGAGCAAAAATCTTGGGGGTGCTGTGGCGAAGTTTCCCCTTGCACCAGGCGAGAAGCGTTGTGCTGTGATGTGATGTGTATAATTGAGATTGTGAGTACGGTTCTTAAAGTGTTTTGTTTTTATTCATGTAAAATGTGTATTTCTAACTTTAGCGAATGTATTTACTGATGTGTAGTGAATATGGGTGAAGTCATTCAAAATCGGACACGCCCCCTTTTCTCTCGGCCTCCGCTTGACACATAGATACAGCGTTGCCAAGCGTACCTTCCGGCTTTAACTATAGATGGCTCTGGCTCATACAGTGCGTCGACGCAGAGAGATGGGTACGCTAGCATACACTACTCTCTTACACATAGATGCGTTGGCAACGGATCCCGCTAAACTTACAGACATTTTCAAATTCATGGATAACTGTACATTTTTAAGGATGTAGTTTAAGTTTCCTATGTGTGCTGACTTCACAGAACTATTTGTCTCCAGTGGCAATTTCCTCATTGATTTAGAGGGGGCGCCTCAACGTTACATCTCTCCCAGTGGGTGGAGGCGGTAGAATAACATCCACGGTATCCTCTGCTTGTCATAAGAGGCGATTACAAGAGGCAGGGACTCTGAATTTGGGAGCGTGGGTTGGCGACCACGGGGCTCTTAACTGAGTTCTGGCATTGCTTCCACTTACTTGTGCCAGGCTACTAGTAGTATAATTGGATGGTTCGGCCGCCTCCTCCTCCTCCCGCCGCCTCCTCCGCCGCCTCCTCCGCCGCCGCCGCCCGCGGGAAATTTGAATTTTGGCGGGAGATTTGAATTTGTAAACAAAGCCACGTGCTTTTTGACAGCTGTCATCGACAACAACGCATCGCTAACCTCACTGCTGCCATCTTGACGGGCCTAAACCTCACTAGTACCAACTTAACCTAACTAGCGAGAGGTAAACAAACCCACGTGTTTTTTGACAGCCACGTGCTTTTTGACAGACAACAACGCATCGCTAACCTCAGTACTGCCATCTTGACGGGCCTAAACCTCAGTAGTGCCAACTTAACCTAACTAGCGCGAGGTAAACAAAGCCAAGTGCTTTTTGACAGCCACGTGCTTTTTGACAGATTTGTAAACAAAGCCACGTGCTTTTTGACAGACAACAACGCATCGCAAACCTCAGTACTACCATCTTGACGGGCCTAAACCTTAGTGGTACCAACTTAACCTAACTAGCATGAGGTAAACAAAGCCACGTGCTTTTTGACAGCTGTCATCGACAACAACGCATCGCTAACGTCAGTACTGCCATCTTGACGAGCCTAAACCTTAGTGGTACCAACTTAACCTAACTAGCATGAGGTAAACAAAGCCACGTGCTTTTTTGACAGCTGTCATCCGCCATCTTTAAACCACAGAGCACTGTGCTGCCCTCTTGCGTCACCTGTCATCGGCAATGCTGCCATCTTGACGGGCCTAAACCTTAGTGCTACCAACTTAACCTCACTAGCTCGAGATAAACAAATCCACGTGCTTTTTGACAGCCACGTGCTTTTTTGATAGCTGTCATCCGCCATCTTTAATCTATAGAGCACAGTGCTGCCCTCTTTAGCTACTTACCTTTGAAATGTGGTGGCGGATAATTTGAAAAATGCTTTTCGACAAGCAGCCATCTTTAATCCAGAGAGAACAGTGCTGCCCTCTATGTGGTGGCGGCAAATTGAAAAATTCCACGTGCTCTTGTTTGAAAACAAACTCACGTGCTTTTTTTGACAGCTGTCATCTGCCATCTTTAATCTATAGAGCACAGTGCTACCCTCTTTAGTTTGAAATGTGGTGGCGGTAAATTCCACGTGCTCTTGTTTGGAAACAAAGCCATGTGCAGCTGTCATCCGCCATCTTTAATCAACAGAGCACCGTGCTGCTATCATGCGGGCAATTTCATCACCTATCACCCGCCATCTTTAATCTACAGAACACCGTGCTGCCCTCTTTATGGCTACTACCTTAAGCATGTAGTAACGGGCAATTTGAAAAGTTCAGTTAGCTATCATCCACCATCTTTAATCAAGAGAGCACCGTGCTGCCATCTTTAGTTGAAATGTGGTGGCGGCAAATTCCACGTGCTCTTGTTTGGAAACAAAGCCATGTGCAGCTGTCATCCGCCATCTTTAATCAACAGAGCACCGTGCTGCTATCATGCGGGCAATTTCATCACCTATCACCCGCCATCTTTAATCTACAGAACACCGTGCTGCCCTCTTTATGGCTACTACCTTAAGCATGTAGTAGCGGGCAATTTGAAAAGTTCTGTTAGCTATCATCCACCATCTTTAATCAAGAGAGCACCGTGCTGCCATCTTTAGCTAGATACCTTTGAAATGTGGTGGCGGCAAATTGAAAAATTCCACGTGCTCTTGTTTGGAAACAAACTCACGTGCTTTTTTGACAGCTACCATCCGCCATCTTTAATCAACAGAGCATAGTGCTGCCCTCTTTAGTTTGAAATGTGGTGGCGGCAAATTCCACATGCTCTTGTTTGGTAAACATAGCCACGTGCTTTTTTGACAGCTATCATCCGCCATCTTTAATCCAGAGAGCACCGTGCTGCCCTCTTTATCGCAGTAGATGTAAATTCGTCACCTGTCATACGCAGTGCTGCTATCTTTAGCTAGATACCTTTGAAATGTGGTGGTGGATAATTTGAAAAGAAAAATTCTACAGCAGTCCTCTCTCGACGCTAATTGCATAAGATGGCGGCTATACATGACTCCTTAAGGGTGCTTACGCAAGATGGCTGCTATACATAGACGCCCTTGGGATGCTTGCGCAAGATGGTGGTTATACAAGGCTCCTTATGAGACGCCCTAGTGATGCTTGCGCAAGATGGCGGTTGCTCTTATGAGGCGGCTTAAGGGTCCTTGCACAAGATGGCTAGAGACGCCCTAAGGATGCTTGCGTAAGATGGCGGACACAAGATTTCGGCTATACACGTCTCCTTATGAGACGCCTTAAGGGTGCTTGCGCAAGATGGCTGCTGCTCTTAGCTTAGAGGCTACCACGTCGTGCTAGTTCGATTCATTAAATTTGGGGCTTAAATGCAAAATGTTAAATATCTCGAAAGCGATGCATCGTAGAGCAAAACGGACAAAAAATTTTCTGCCCAGTACCTCGGTTCGCAGTACGAGGAACAAGAAAAACATAGTCTAATGATGAGATCAACGGTTCGGTTCCTACTTAGGCCCTTTAGCATTCGCTCTGTTTTAGCTTGTATTGAAGCAAGTCTTCGTAACATGATCAGGTTTAGCTATGGTAGAGAGTATAACGTGCCGTGCAGGTTCGATTCATTAAATTTGGGGCTTAAATGCAAAATGTTAAATATCTCGAAAACGGACAAAATTTTTCTACCTGATACCTAGGTTTGCAGTATCAGGAACATGATAGCATAAGAAAAACATAGTCTAATGATGAGATCGACGGTTCGATTCCTACTTAGGCCCTTTGGCATTGGCAGCTATCTATTTCTACAAGATGGTGACTATACATAGCTTCTTATGAGACAGCTTAAGAGCGCTTGCGCAAGATGGCTACTGCTCTTATGAGACGCCCTAGGGGTGCTTGCGGGAGGTAGCAGCGACAAGACGATGACTATACACAGCTGCTTATGATACGGTCTAGAGGTGCTTACACAAGATGGTAGCTGCTCTGATGAAGAAAGCTAGCTATGCATCGTGCAGGTATCTTTACAGCACTAAACCTCATACCTTTGAAATGTGGTGGCGGGCAATTTGAAAAATTCGACGTGCTTTTTCTTCACAGCAGCTATCTTTAAACAATAGCGGCTATACATAAGCTGTTAAGGCCTCCTCTTATGTCAAGGCATAGCTCTATCGAACAAGTTTAAACCTGCATCGGGATAGCTAGAGTAAGCATGTGCTGCAGTGATGACGTCATTATGCATGTTTAGACTTGCAAATCACTAAAGAAACATAACAAGACTAGAATCGAACACCGCACTCTATGCCGTTAACTTTATCATGTGATCGGAACATTGATTGAAGTGTTTAGAACACTAAATAAGTGATCAAGACTATAATAGAATACTGTACTCGATACAACATGTGTTTAGAACATGTCAGGGGATACCTTTGTTCTAAGAAGATTAGATTACCGCACATTCCTTGTAGGGCTAATAGGCTAAAGGGCTAATGGGCTAAAGGGCTAAAGGGCTAAAGGGCTAAAGGGCTAATGGGCTAATGGGCTAAAGGGCTAGGGCGCCTCTCCTCTCTTTATCCGGGCTTGAGACCGGCTCTACAACTAGAGGCGGAGTTAACACCCTAAGGAAGGGAGAATGTTGGGAAATAATCTATACGAATATAGCTACTCGATCGACTATATACTACAGATGGATGACTTAGGTGAGGGTAAGCGCTTACTTAATAATACCTACACGACGTAATTCATACTCTATTTCAAAAATATCTTCTTTGTACTGTGTGTAACCAGCATCATGATAGGCTCTTAGCAGTTGTAAACGTTTTACGAGTACGTTGGGGTCTTTACAGTAGCTTATATCTACATAGGGTAACAGAGGCTTGTTGTGAACTTTGAGTCTATATGCAGACAGTTGATGTGCAGGGACTTGTTTTGATGTAATACGTGCTTCAGCAGTAGCGTTTCTAGGTACAAACATAACTTGTTTCGATAGCGATGAAGCGTTGAAATTTCCTTCTTCTTTACCTTGCATCTCTTCTTGAGATGTTTGCACTTCGACAGAACGTGTAGTAGGCTTAGGAAATGAAGTAAAATCATCAAGCTGTAATGGCAATGAATTTTCTTCTTCTACTTTCCCTTTACTACTGTTTTGATCAACATCATTATCCTTATTATCATAATCATGATCTTGCCTCTCTTTATCTTGAAGTTTGTGCTCAGTAACAGAACTTGCAGCAGGCCTAGACAGCAAGGGAGAATTAAAAATCTCTCGCAGAGGTGTACTTTTTAAACATAAATCAGTGTTCGCTGGAATATGGTCGAGCTCTTTGTATTTTGTTCCCGATGAAGCTACATTACACGCGGCTTCATGACGTTGAGCGTTGTATGCGTTCTTGAACTCTCTTCTACAATGTTTGCATTGAAAAATCGTCCTACATGATATCTCATGACGTCTCCTGTGATAGCTTCGGGAAAATGCTTTTCCACACTCTTCGCAAATATACCTAGAAATAGGTTTTTCCATGACGGACTTTTATCTTCTGCTAACAGATTCTTCTTTAAATCTACTCGACATTTGTTACTCTCTACTTCGATGATGCGAACAGCTTAGCGATTAATAGTAAACTAACACAAAAGCGTATAACCAAGGTAGCAACAGTAAGGTTTAAGCCCATCAAGATGGCAAGAGTGAGGTTAGCGACGTTCTGCTGTTGGATTTTAAATTCCGCGCTATAACATGCATAAGGTGGCAGCCTTGAGGTTTACTGCCGTAAAGATGGCAGCAGTGAGGTTAGCGACGCTCTATTGTCCTTCAAAGTGAGGTTAGGGTTCGTCAAGAAGACAGCTGTCAAAAAAGCACGTGGCTATGTTTACCAAACAAGAGCACGTGGTCGTGACGTCACGGTCACTTCATCAATCCTTAGCTCTACGTCGTTAAGAGCAGCATTAGGATTAGCTATGTTTAAAAAATCTTAGGAACAGAGCAGCAGTATGAATAGCTATGTTTTAAAGCGTGTAGACATCACCTATCGATTTTACATGCATCGACTCTCGTACTAAACTTCTTCCGCTAGATCGTGCGGCTATCTTAGCATAACCTATACGCATAACCTTAAAGTACAATGAATAGTCATGTTTCAAAGCGTGTACGCATCAACTATCGATTTTGCATGTATCGAATCTCGTACTGAACTTCTTCAGGTAGATTGTGCTGGTATCTCAGCATGGACTTAAAGTACAAAGAATAGCCATGTTTCAAAGCGTGTACACAACACCTATCGATTTCGCATTCATCGAGTCTCGTACTAAACTTCTTGCGCTAGATTGCGCTGCTATCTTAGCATAACCTATACCCATGAACTTAAAGTACAAAGAATAGGCATGTTTCAAAGCGTGTACATATTACTTATCGATTTTGCAAGCATCGACCACTCGTACTAAACTTCTTCCTCTAGATTGTGCTGCTATCTTAGCATAACCTATGTGCATGAACTTAAAGTACAAAGAATAATCATGTTTCAAAGCGTGTACAGATCACCCTGAACTTCTTCCGCTAGATTGTACTCCTATCTTAGCATAGCCTATACGCACGAACTTAAAGCACAAAAATAACGATGTTTAACAGCGTGTACACATCACCTATTGATTTTGCATGCATCGACTATTTTTTACCGCCAGAGTGTACAACGATCGCATATGTGTATTGTTAACGTATGTGTATAAAGTTAAAGCACAAAGAATAGCTATGCTCCAAAGCGTGTACACATCACCTATCAATTTTGCATGCATCGACTATCGTACTAAACTTCTACCGCTAGAGTGTACAACGTTCGCAATTGTGTGCTGCTACCTATGTGCGTGGACTTAAAGCACAAAGAATAGCGTGTACACAACACCAGTCAATTTTACACGCATTAACTCTTGTACTAAACTTCTGCCACAAAAGCGTGCGATCATCGCTTGTGTGTGCTGCAATCTTAACATAACCTATGTGCACGAAGTTAAAGCACAAAAATTACCCAAGTTCAAAGCGTGTACACATCACCTATCGATTTTGCATGCATCGTCCTTCTTACTAAACTTTTCCACTAGAGCGTGCAACAACCTTATAAGTATGCTGCTAACTTAGTATAACTTATACGCATGAACTTAAAGCATAAAGAATAGCGATGTATAAAAATCTTGTCAACATAGCAGCAGCAGTAAGAATAGCAATGTTTTAAAAGCGTGTACGCATTGCCTATCGTTTATACATGCATCAACTAGAATACTAAACTTCTCCCGCTAGAGTGTGCTGCTATCTTAGCATAACCTATGTGCACGGATTTAAAGCACGAAGAATAGTTAAGTTTCAAAGCGTGTACACAACACCTATCGATTTTGCATGCATCAACTATCGTACTAAACACATTCCGCTAGAATGTACAACGTTCGCATGTGTTTGCTCTGCTACTTTAGCATGACCTATGCGAACGAACTTAAAGCACAAAGAATAGATATCTTTGAAAATCTTGCGAACATAGTAGCAGTAAGAATAGCAAGGTTTAAAAGCGTGTACGTATCACCTTTTGATAATGCATGCATCTTCTACTAGAGCACGTGACCATCACTTGTACGTGTGCTGCTATCTTAACATAACCTATGTGCACGAACTTAAAGCATAAAAAATAGTTGTGAGTAAAAATTTTGTGAACATAGCAGAGTGTTTACTACGTAGGTGTAGACATTGAACATTGCATGCTGAAGCAGCATACTACGTGACCGTGACGTCACGACTACGTGCTCTTGTTTGGTAAACATAGCCACGTGCTTTTTTGACAGCTGTCTTCTTGACGAACCCTAACCTCACTTTGAAGGACAATAGAGCGTCGCTAACCTCACTGCTGCCATCTTTACGGCAGTAAACCTCAAGGCTGCCACCTTATGCATGTTATAGCGCGGAATTTAAAATCCAACAGCAGAACGTCGCTAACCTCACTCTTGCCATCTTGATGGGCTTAAACCTTACTGTTGCTACCTTGGTTATACGCTTTTGTGTTAGTTTACTATTAATCGCTAAGCTGTTCGCATCATCGAAGTAGAGAGTAACAAATGTCGAGTAGATTTAAAGAAGAATCTGTTAGCAGAAGATAAAAGTCCGTCATGGAAAAACCTATTTCTAGGTATATTTGCGAAGAGTGTGGAAAAGCATTTTCCCGAAGCTATCACAGGAGACGTCATGAGATATCATGTAGGACGATTTTTCAATGCAAACATTGTAGAAGAGAGTTCAAGAACGCATACAACGCTCAACGTCATGAAGCCGCGTGTAATGTAGCTTCATCGGGAACAAAATACAAAGAGCTCGACCATATTCCAGCGAACACTGATTTATGTTTAAAAAGTACACCTCTGCGAGAGATTTTTAATTCTCCCTTGCTGTCTAGGCCTGCTGCAAGTTCTGTTACTGAGCACAAACTTCAAGATAAAGAGAGGCAAGATCATGATTATGATAATAAGGATAATGATGTTGATCAAAACAGTAGTAAAGGGAAAGTAGAAGAAGAAAATTCATTGCCATTACAGCTTGATGATTTTACTTCATTTCCTAAGCCTACTACACGTTCTGTCGAAGTGCAAACATCTCAAGAAGAGATGCAAGGTAAAGAAGAAGGAAATTTCAACGCTTCATCGCTATCGAAACAAGTTATGTTTGTACCTAGAAACGCTACTGCTGAAGCACGTATTACATCAAAACAAGTCCCTGCACATCAACTGTCTGCATATAGACTCAAAGTTCACAACAAGCCTCTGTTACCCTATGTAGATATAAGCTACTGTAAAGACCCCAACGTACTCGTAAAACGTTTACAACTGCTAAGAGCCTATCATGATGCTGGTTACACACAGTACAAAGAAGATATTTTTGAAATAGAGTATGAATTACGTCGTGTAGGTATTATTAAGTAAGCGCTTACCCTCACCTAAGTCATCCATCTGTAGTATATAGTCGATCGAGTAGCTATATTCGTATAGATTATTTCCCAACATTCTCCCTTCCTTAGGGTGTTAACTCCGCCTCTAGTTGTAGAGCCGGTCTCAAGCCCGGATAAAGAGAGGAGAGGCGCCCTAGCCCTTTAGCCCATTAGCCCATTAGCCCTTTAGCCCTTTAGCCCTTTAGCCCTTTAGCCCATTAGCCCTTTAGCCTATTAGCCCTACAAGGAATGTGCGGTAATCTAATCTTCTTAGAACAAAGGTATCCCCTGACATGTTCTAAACACATGTTGTATCGAGTACAGTGTTCTATTATAGTCTTGATCACTTATTTAGTGTTCTAAACACTTCAATCAATGTTCCGATCACATGATAAAGTTAACGGCATAGAGTGCGGTGTTCGATTCTAGTCTTGTTATGTTTCTTTAGTGATTTGCAAGTCTAAACATGCATAATGACGTCATCACTGCAGCACATGCTTACTCTAGCTATCCCGATGCAGGTTTAAACTTGTTCGATAGAGCTATGCCTTGACATAAGAGGAGGCCTTAGCAGCTTATGTATAGCCGCTATTGTTTAAAGATAGCTGCTGTGAAGAAAAAGCACGTCGAATTTTTCAAATTGCCCGCCACCACATTTCAAAGGTATGAGGTTTAGTGCTGTAAAGATACCTGCACGATGCATAGCTAGCTTTCTTCATCAGAGCAGCTACCATCTTGTGTAAGCACCTCTAGACCGTATCATAAGCAGCTGTGTATAGTCATCGTCTTGTCGCTGCTACCTCCCGCAAGCACCCCTAGGGCGTCTCATAAGAGCAGCAGCCATCTTGCGCAAGCGCTCTTAAGCTGTCTCATAAGAAGCTATGTATAGTCACCATCTTGTAGAAATAGATAGCTGCCAATGCCAAAGGGCCTAAGTAGGAATCGAACCGTCGATCTCATCATTAGACTATGTTTTTCTTATGCTATCATGTTCCTGATACTGCAAACCTAGGTATCAGGTAGAAAAATTTTGTCCGTTTTCGAGATATTTAACATTTTGCATTTAAGCCCCAAATTTAATGAATCGAACCTGCACGGCACGTTATACTCTCTACCATAGCTAAACCTGATCATGTTACGAAGACTTGCTTCAATACAAGCTAAAACAGAGCGAATGCTAAAGGGCCTAAGTAGGAACCGAACCGTTGATCTCATCATTAGACTATGTTTTTCTTGTTCCTCGTACTGCGAACCGAGGTACTGGGCAGAAAATTTTTTGTCCGTTTTGCTCTACGATGCATCGCTTTCGAGATATTTAACATTTTGCATTTAAGCCCCAAATTTAATGAATCGAACTAGCACGACGTGTTAGCCTCTAAGCTAAGAGCAGCAGCCATCTTGCGCAAGCACCCTTAAGGCGTCTCATAAGGAGACGTGTATAGCCGAAATCTTGTGTCCGCCATCTTACGCAAGCATCCTTAGGGCGTCTCTAGCCATCTTGTGCAAGGACCCTTAAGCCGCCTCATAAGAGCAACCGCCATCTTGCGCAAGCATCACTAGGGCGTCTCATAAGGAGCCTTGTATAACCACCATCTTGCGCAAGCATCCCAAGGGCGTCTATGTATAGCAGCCATCTTGCGTAAGCACCCTTAAGGAGTCATGTATAGCCGCCATCTTATGCAATTAGCGTCGAGAGAGGACTGCTGTAGAATTTTTCTTTTCAAATTATCCACCACCACATTTCAAAGGTATCTAGCTAAAGATAGCAGCACTGCGTATGACAGGTGACGAATTTACATCTACTGCGATAAAGAGGGCAACACGGTGCTCTCTGGATTAAAGATGGCGGATGATAGCTGTCAAAAAAGCACGTGGCTATGTTTACCAAACAAGAGCATGTGGAATTTGCCGCCACCACATTTCAAACTAAAGAGGGCAGCACTATGCTCTGTTGATTAAAGATGGCGGATGGTAGCTGTCAAAAAAGCACGTGAGTTTGTTTCCAAACAAGAGCACGTGGAATTTTTCAATTTGCCGCCACCACATTTCAAAGGTATCTAGCTAAAGATGGCAGCACGGTGCTCTCTTGATTAAAGATGGTGGATGATAGCTAACAGAACTTTTCAAATTGCCCGCTACTACATGCTTAAGGTAGTAGCCATAAAGAGGGCAGCACGGTGTTCTGTAGATTAAAGATGGCGGGTGATAGGTGATGAAATTGCCCGCATGATAGCAGCACGGTGCTCTGTTGATTAAAGATGGCGGATGACAGCTGCACATGGCTTTGTTTCCAAACAAGAGCACGTGGAATTTGCCGCCACCACATTTCAACTAAAGATGGCAGCACGGTGCTCTCTTGATTAAAGATGGTGGATGATAGCTAACTGAACTTTTCAAATTGCCCGTTACTACATGCTTAAGGTAGTAGCCATAAAGAGGGCAGCACGGTGTTCTGTAGATTAAAGATGGCGGGTGATAGGTGATGAAATTGCCCGCATGATAGCAGCACGGTGCTCTGTTGATTAAAGATGGCGGATGACAGCTGCACATGGCTTTGTTTCCAAACAAGAGCACGTGGAATTTACCGCCACCACATTTCAAACTAAAGAGGGCAGCACTGTGCTCTATAGATTAAAGATGGCAGATGACAGCTGTCAAAAAAAGCACGTGAGTTTGTTTTCAAACAAGAGCACGTGGAATTTTTCAATTTGCCGCCACCACATAGAGGGCAGCACTGTTCTCTCTGGATTAAAGATGGCTGCTTGTCGAAAAGCATTTTTCAAATTATCCGCCACCACATTTCAAAGGTAAGTAGCTAAAGAGGGCAGCACTGTGCTCTATAGATTAAAGATGGCGGATGACAGCTAACAAAAAAGCACGTGGATTTGTTTATCTCGAGCTAGTGAGGTTAAGTTGGTAGCACTAAGGTTTAGGCCCGTCAAGATGGCAGCACTGCCGATGACAGGTGACGCAAGAGGGCAGCACAGTGCTCTGTGGTTTAAAGATGGCGGATGACAGCTGTCAAAAAAGCACGTGGCTTTGTTTACCTCATGCTAGTTAGGTTAAGTTGGTACCACTAAGGTTTAGGCTCGTCAAGATGGCAGTACTGACGTTAGCGATGCGTTGTTGTCGATGACAGCTGTCAAAAAGCACGTGGCTTTGTTTACCTCATGCTAGTTAGGTTAAGTTGGTACCACTAAGGTTTAGGCCCGTCAAGATGGTAGTACTGAGGTTTGCGATGCGTTGTTGTCTGTCAAAAAGCACGTGGCTTTGTTTACAAATCTGTCAAAAAGCACGTGGCTGTCAAAAAGCACTTGGCTTTGTTTACCTCGCGCTAGTTAGGTTAAGTTGGCACTACTGAGGTTTAGGCCCGTCAAGATGGCAGTACTGAGGTTAGCGATGCGTTGTTGTCTGTCAAAAAGCACGTGGCTGTCAAAAAACACGTGGGTTTGTTTACCTCTCGCTAGTTAGGTTAAGTTGGTACTAGTGAGGTTTAGGCCCGTCAAGATGACAGCAGTGAGGTTAGCGATGCGTTGTTGTCGATGACAGCTGTCAAAAAGCACGTGGCTTTGTTTACAAATTCAAATCTCCCGCCAAAATTCAAATTTCCCGCCAAAATTCAAATTTCCCGCGGGCGGCGGCGGCGGAGGAGGCGGCGGGAGGAGGAGGAGGCGGCCGAACCATCCAATTATACTACTGCTACTCACTTTCATCTATCCTATCCGACCTCCCTTGGTCAACTCTTGTTCTTTTCCGACCCCAACGGTATTAGATTCCCGAGGTCTATGAAATCTTTAATTTTCACGCCCTTTGTGGCCCTTGTCTTTCCTTGGCCGATACCTTCATTTTTCGAAGTGTCGGACCCCTTCCACTTTTACTGTCTAATGATAGTGTTATAATATAGATGATGGTTGCCTAATTGTACCTCCTCTTAAAACAATAATCACCACCACCAACGTTACATCAGAAATTTCGTCCAATTTTGCCTCGGTTAAAATTTTAGGCCATCCGCTCCTCGGAGTGTCATAAACTGATCCGGTTTCACGGAATTTAATTAAATCTCTCACTGTATCGCGATTAGGTCATACCAGTACTGAATATGGAAAACGTTCACGAAATTTAAGTTTTACATTTCTCGAAAACTTTAATGGGAGACTTACTCAGCTAAAGATACTCTCATTTCAATCGTTAGCATATTGCCTTCAGAAACACAACTGTCTTATTAAGTCGGAATGCTATTCAATTCAAGGATAGTGCCTGCTCCGTTGTCTCGTTGTTGTCAACATTAGTGCACCCGCCGTGCCTCTGAGTTCACTGCCCAGACAGTTTTGCCACATACAAAGTACTGTAGCGGCAGAATCCTTCACGTATTTAGACTGCACTTATCCTGTAGTTGCAGACAAGACTCTTTTCCATCAATAAAGGTGGGAGACACCAGAAAATACAGAACATATGAAAATGACGATGAAACGATTATTACATTTTCATCTTCAGAAACCCAAGGGTGTACCTTTATATGACCACCGATACTGTGATCATAATCACATTTCACTTTTCCATCCAATATTGTGCACCAATTAGTTGGAAAACACTGTACATCTATGTTCTTCCAGAAAGGATTCTACCTGTAAGAAAAAGGATGAGGAAAAGTTTTCGATCCTTTTACAAATAAAAAAAAGAAAGAAAAGAAGCCATTCAAGATTTTTTGCTAGTTGCTTTACGTCGCACCGACACAGATAGGTCTTATGGCGACGATGGTACAGGAAAGGCCTAGAAATAGGAAGGAAGCGGCCGTGGCCTTAATTAAGGCACAGCCCCAGCATTTGCATGGTGTGAAAATGGGAAACCACGAAAAACCATTTTCACATTTTCAAGGCTGCCGACAGTGGGGTTCGAACCCACTATCTCCCGGATGCGTGCTCACAGCTGCGCGCTCCTAACCGCACGACCAACTCGCCCGGTAGCTATTCAAGTGAACATGTGTAAACTGTAATACATTTATTATATTTGTCTTGCTTATACTATAATACTCTTACTTGTTTTTTTTGTTTTTTTGCTTTACGTCGCACCGATACAGATAGGTCTTATGGCGACGATGGGATAGAAAAGGCCTAGGATTTGGAAGGAAGCGGCCGTGGCCTTGATTAAGGTAAAGCCTCGGCATTTGCCTGGTGTGGAAATGGGAAACCACGGAAAACCATCTTCAGGGCTGCCGACAGTGGGGCTCGAACCCACTATCTCCCGATTACTGGATACTGGTCGCACTTAAGCGACTGCAGCTATCGAGCTCGTCTTGCTTGTTTTACGGTCTGGATTTAATTTAACGTATGATACGCAAATGTGTATTTTAAACCATTTATTATATTTTAATGTTTACATTGACACTTATTGTTAACTCATTACTATGGTAAACAATACTCGTTGCTATGCCATCTATAATTACCAACTTCACAAAACTAAAAGCTTTAAATAGTAAAGGAAATTATTAGTTTTAGTCTGTGGCCTTTAAAATATTAATTATTGCAGCAAATATACATAGCAAAACTTAATTTCTGCGAACATTTCGCAAACCACCGGCACTCAATAGATCATATTTGAAAACCAAAGTAGCGTTTCTACAGAAATATTTTACAAAATAATTTGTAAATAATTAATTATGACAACTAATGATACATTTGAAAGGACTCAATATAGACCTACTTTGAGCTAAGACGAATACAGTACATGTTTAAGTGATTAGCTTTGAAATCGAACCGAACTAGTACCATTTCCATGACCTGTGCTGAACTCTACCAACACTGGATATTTAACCTGGCTGTGTGTGTGTGTCCCATAAATTTCACTCGTAAGCGCTGAGTTACATCCAATCCTATAAAAAAAAAATGACAGAATGTAAATTGTGGTACGCATATACATCACGATCGCTCCACGGATAGGTAAGCCCAGTCCCTATATCCATTTGTTGCGAGCAAGTTAATAAACTGGGAAACAAAAATGATATGATTTAACACATCGTAAATCATTTTAAAAGGCAAGCAAACGTTCCCAAGAGCTGTTACTGATTTCACACCTGGGTTGATGTGTCAAGCGGAACCGCTGTTTAGTAAATAATCTCCCAGAAGCACGGATATTAATGTTTGTTTGTTAACACATGTCACAGACCACGACTTAACCCATCGTTTTCAGATGAGCATGTGATTTTTATAATTTAAAATTTTATTGTTACTAAACCGTACAATAATTGGAAGAGAAGGTCGTGACATGAGATAGTTTGAGCACTCAGGTACACATCAGCCTTGAAATACACCGTATCATTCCTCATTCTTTTCCCTATAAGTAGAGTATTTCCTATATTGTATACAGGAGAACAGGCTGCGTCAGACGTGGGTTTTACTAACACAATTTAGATAATCTATTGGTCGCTGTCAGTTTCAAAGCATGTAAGTGCGATGTGAAATTTTCCCCCCACAGATCAGAATTCCAGGGCAGTCAGTCAGATGAGCTGGTAATTGTGCAGCTCTTAGTTGAAGTATTAAAATGGGATATAGTGGAATAGCTCAGTGCTTGCCTTCTGAGTTCAACTTGGTCGGTTCGATCCCAACACAGTCCTGTGGTATTTGTAGGTGTTCAAATACTTGTGTCTGTAGAATTATTGAAATGTCAAATAATTCCTATAAGACAAAATTCCTGCACCTTGGTGCCTCCGAAAACCATGAAAGTAGTTACTGGACCGTAAATCCTATATCAGGGGGCATGGTTTAGCCACTATCTTCCCACCCGGACGGCTGAGGTTCGAAACCCTGCCTATTTTGGGTTGCGATTTTCTTAAAAATCACGTGACTTCAGGAAGGGAATCCGGTCTTAAATCCCAGGCCAAAGTCTGGGTGGCTCCAGAGACCCCAGAAATACGTGGGACAAGCTGAAGAAAGTTAAAGTAAAATGCCTATAATATTAGTTGCTAATGTGGTAGGCAAAACCGTTAGAGAAATAAGGACCAAACAAACATTTGACCGAGCATTGCGATCCCGAGAGTGAAATCTTATCCAGGATTGGGCAAGCCAAAAATCTGTTCAACAGTATGAGGGCGCTATTCGCCAGTAGATATCTCAAGCTTCAGCTCCGAGTTCGGATGTTGCGATGCTGTGTTTTCCTGTCCTTCTGTATGGTTTTGAAGGCTGGACGCTCAGTCCTTTGCTAAAGAGATGGATAGAAGCTCTCGAAATGTACTTGTACAGAAGAATGCTTCGAATATCCTGGCTAGAAAATAAGACCAATGAGGAAGTCCTCAACTTGTTAAATAAGAAAAAAAAGAGCTTCTTACATTCGTCAAGGAACGAAAGCTTAGCTACATCGGGCACATCATGAGAGGTGAAAGATATGAAATTCTCCAGCTCATCATCGAGGGGAAAATTGAAGGTAAACGATCTGTGGCGAGACGCAGAAATTCCTGGCTTAAAGACCTGCGCCGTTGGAACTTCCATCGAAATCTTTCCATCCGCTGTTTCGAGAGTTGCTATAATAAACTCTATCAGGAACCTTCGTAGGGAAACGGCAAGGAACGTTAAGGACGACACAAACACCCAGTCCCCAGGCCAGGGATATTAATCAATTACAATTAAAACCCCCTAACCCGGCCGGGAATCGAACCCGCGGCCGCCGGGTGACAGGCGGACGCGTTGCCCCCTACTAGAGGCGGTAAACTATCGATAGTAATCGCAATCGATATTTTCCGATATTATGAGCACTACTATCGATAGTAATAGATAGTTTTCAAAAAGCGGAAAGAATCATATCATTATGCCTGAAAATAGAACACTTATTGAACACAATCCACCAAAAATCAGTAAAGAGTAGTCTACAACTATTTCATGCTATGGTATTTCTGAAATTTAAATCGGAATCACTCATTAATCTCTTCAGTGGCACGTCCGAGACATTCTCGGGCTACACGCGCTTGCCCATAACGTGGCCGCCCGAGAAATTCTCGTTCAGCTGCAGTATACATTTTGCGATCGCCCGACATTTTCTCGGGTATTGTAATATCTTTGGAAAAATGTTTTACTGCATTCTCAACAGATGGCAGCAGAGTTTTCAGTTGCTTTCATGAAGTCTTTGACCTAAAATGTGCCTTATCTTCTCTCGCCTACATACAATCTCTGATAATTTGTAAATCTATTGTTTTGTCCCGTATTGGCATCAACTCAACTAAGGTTAGGTTGAATGGAGAATCCCACCTTCCAAAATGTCGGCACTGAGGTCGCAGGTACACAGAGATACTTAAATGCACACCTACCGGGCGAGTTGGCCGTGCGCGTAGAGGCGCGCGGCTGTGAGCTTGCATCCGGGAGATAGTAGGTTCGAATCCCACTATCGGCAGCCCCGAAGATGGTTTTCCGTGGTTTCCCATTTTCACACCAGGCAAATGCTGGGGCTGTACCTTAATTAAGGCCACGGCCGCTTCCTTCCAACTCGTAAGCCTTTCCTATCCCATCGTCGCCATAAGACCTATCTGTGTCGGTGCGACGTAAAGCCTCTAGCAAAATAAAATAAAATAAAATAAAATAAAATGCACACCTATGAATTGGAACAAACTCCTCACCAGTTAACCGCAAACAGCTGTACAATTTCTGTTAGCGCGAAAAATAAGCCAATGAGGGGAAAAAAAAACTCTCGTTGACTATCGATAATAGACAACTGACTATCGATGTCAGACGATAGTGGTCGCTATCGATAAATATCGATAGCACTATCGATAATTTTCCCCCTCTACCCACTACACCGCGGGGCCGGACAAATACTGCGTTTAATCTCGTGATTTTGCCTTTTTTGATATAGTTATTTTATTTTATCTGTTCTAAATAATAGCGATATGCTGTGTGTTATAATAAGCGTTTTCGACAGACTGAAGAAATTTAAAATTTAATTAAACATAATAATATTGTATAATTATTTTATGCAAACGGAATAAATGTACTTTGATCGCCCCTGCGAGTGTGGTGAACACGACACGATTATAAATACCATATTATTTACGAGAGAAGACATGAGAAGCTGATGCAAAGTATGGTTTCACAGTCTATGTCGAGAGCGAGCACATTCCTTCAAGGATCATTTTTAGCCGAATATCGCTTATGTCATCTGGCCCGCGTAGGGGGCGGAAATAGCGAGTGGGCTGCCATTTTGAATTTGGCTGTGGAGGTGTTGTGACATTTGACCGGGACTATTTATATAGACTAGTCATAGAAGTAATATTATCTGAGGCATAAAATGAATCAGTCCGCCTCAGTGTTGTAGTGGTTAGTGTGACTAGCTGCCAACCCCGGAGGCCTGGGTTCGATTCCCGGCTCTGCCACGAAATATGAAAAGTGGGATGGAACGGGGTCCACTCAACCTCGGGAGGTCAACTGAGGTTGACGTCAGGAAGGGCATCCTGTCGTAAAAGTGGAGTTGGTGGTGATTATTGTTTTAAGAGGAAGTACAACTAGGCAACCATCCTCTATATAACACTAACCAGAGAGAAAAAGTTGAAGGGATCCGACACTTCAAAAATGAAGGTATCGACCAAAGAAAGACAAGGGCCACGAAGGGCGTGAATACGAAAGACTCCCAAGGATTCGCAAACTTAATACCGTCGGGGTCGGAAAACAACAAGAGTTGACCGAGGGAGGTCGGATGGGATAGATGAAAGTGAGGAGGCTGGCACAAGTAAGTGGAAGCAATGCCAGGACTCAGCTGAGGGCCCCGTGGTCACCAACCCACGCTTCTAAGTTCAGAGCCTCTGGGGCCCCTTTTAGTCGCCTCTTACGATATACAGGGGACACCGTGGATGTTATTCTACCGCCTCCACCCACAGGGATCGCTGTCGTAAAAACTCGCTACGATGATTCATCTCACTTCATACACGACCCCGTAGAGACACGGGACAAGGGTTGGACATACATACATTAACTTATCCATTAACTTTATAGTGAAAGCCATGCTGGCAGTGGGTTTACAGGAGTGGAAACTATTCCACAGACCAATGAAGGAAATAGCTCCTTCATGTAACTTCTTGTTATATCTACCAGATCGCAGCACAGTTTCGCGCCAGCTTTGTCGCCTGATAATCATAACCCAACCTTTTGATATTGTGAAATGTGACCATTGTTTATCATTCTAAGTCATGTCTGACAGGAAGAAAGCCGTGCAGAAATTAAACTGAAAAGCCCATAAAGGGGAGTTTCGTTTAAAGATTGCTATAGTTCAGTAGTACTGCCATCAAGGCAGAATGTTCAGGTAAGTGCACCCAGCATTCATTCGTAGGCCTACGCGGTCGGTGTCATTTGATTAAAGTGCCCTCAGAGATGTATTCTAGTTAGAACATAATCAGTCTTTTAATGTCTGGTGTCAGTTCGTGTTCCTGAAACTGGAAAACGAGTTGGACATATTTCAACCAAGCTCCGTATTTGGAATCTATCCATTCAGGATTGTTCTATCAGGTGCATATAACGTCAAAGTCATCGTAGGGAGCAGGGATTTATACGAAGATCAAGGCGGTTATTCCATTTCTCCCCGATAATATTACGTCTATCGAAATTTGTAGAAAATACAATACCATACATATCGTGAGAGGGACAACAACGGAGATAATTACGAAAATTGAATCGAAGTCCCGTGGGACACTCTGTGTAAGTCACTTTAGGGTCACTTCAAAACAAGTTTATAGGAAGAACAAAACAGTCATTTTACTTTCTTCAATGGAGTAGATAATAAGGGAGTTATCAGCAGCAGTGTCTCTAGTGTGTCTTTCGTTGCAGCGCCACGCCAGAGGCCATAGGGACTACAGTAACTTTATGGAACTGAGAAGCCGAGACAATTTCGCACAACTTTGGACAAGGAACTGTACCATCATATACATTCGGAAATCTTCCACACCCTGGCTCGATTTTGTTCGGCATTAGCGTATTTCACATTAATGCCATATGCTATCGGAGACAAATATATTAGACTTGTATGCCGGGCTGGGTGGCACAGACGGTTGAGGCGCTGGCCTCCTGATCCCAACTTGGCAGGTTCAATCCTGGCTCAGTCCGGTGGTATTTGAAAGTGCTCAGATACGTCAGCCTCTTGTCAGTATGTTTACGGGCACGTAAAAGAACTCTTGCGGGACTGAATTCCGGCACATCAGAGTCTCCGAAAACAGTAAAAGTATTTAGTGGGACTTGAAAACAATAGCATTATTACGAATATTTATTTAAACTTGTGAATGTAGCCACGTAATTGTGCGTACATTCATGGAGAAAACATATCCCATCGCAAAATGCCGTTCGAAGAACAGGTACAATTTCTTTCTTTCTTTCTTTCTTTCTTTCTTTCTTTCTTTCTTTCTTTCTTTCTTTCTTTCTTTCTTAATCTGATTACCCTCCAGGGTTGGTTTTTCCCTCAGAGTCAGCGAGGGAATCCACCTCTACTACCCAAAGGGCAGTGTCCTGGAGCGTGAAACTTTGGGTCGGGGGATGAAACTAGGGAGGAGGACCAGTACCTCACCCAGACGGCCTCACTGCTAGGCTGAACTGGGGCCTTGCGGCGGGATGGGAATATTGGAAGGGATAAACAAGGGAGAGGGAAGGAAGCGGCTGTAGCTTTAAGTTAGATACCATCCCGGTATTTGCCTGGAGGAGAAGTGGGAAACCACGGAATACCACTTCGAGAATGGCTGAGGTGTGAATCGAACACCCGTCTACTCAGTTGACCTCCCGAAGCTGAGTAGACCCTGTTCCAGCCTTCGTACCACTTTTTCAAATTTCGTGACAGAGCTTGGAATTGAACCCGGGCTTCCAGGGGTGGCAGCTAATCACACTAACCACTACGCCACAGAGGCGGACAGGTACAAATTCTAATAGACAATATTTACATGGTTTACTAAATATATACAGTAAGTAAATAAAAATGTATATATAATATCTCACTGCTCGATTATTCTCTCGGTTAACCACCTGACTAAACAAGTCCAATCACCGAGTCATTCACTCATTCACGTCCTTACACACTTTTTGTTTGCTGGGAGGGGGGGGGGATCAGAAATTAGCGATACTAAATGTGTAACGTCAGGTTATGTAGCAACCGTGCAGGCTATGATGTGAAGTATTGTTTGATGGCCATGGCTGAGAGACATATTGAAGGCTCTTTTATCAAAGAGGCCTCATCTTAGTCTAGATAAATTATTTCATCTGTGGTAGTTTCACGGGCCTTCAGTCAGTTTCCCCCGTTTGGTGCACTGAATACTACACTTGTCGACTCCAAATTCCACACAGATGTCTCTCGAAAACGATTCATTAAATTCAAATAAATTAATAGTTATCAATGCGAGTTTCATTTTTTGAAAGATATTTATCATCATTTGATTCTCCCAAAGAGAAATTTGACACCATTTTTATAAATTTAGATAATGTTCACAGCTTGTGAATATTGTGCAGAACACTTGCATTTTTTCACTCTACTATTCTGTCATTCTGTTATTCTCTCATGCAGTCACATGTCAGGCATTCCATTGTAATGGGTGTTACAGTTGAACATTTAAAAAGACGAATTTGGAGAATGAAATAACAAGCGATCAAAATCTCGTCGATTGCAAAAGATAGCGCTTACTTTTGTGTGTACTGTGGGCTATTATTTTCTGAAATAAAACTTTTCCTAGTATTTTAAATGTATAAAAAACATACTGTAAAGTGTGTGACACGAATGCAACCCAACTGTTGAGGCAGATGTTGAAAATCAACAAACTCTGTGAGATGACAGCTAATAGAAACTTGCACGTTTTATTACATACCAAAAAACTCTAGAAAAACTAAACATATATATATAAAACAGGATAATCACCGTTTTTCTTGATATTGTACTATTTTAAATGTAACGGGTGTTACAGGAATTGTAACCGGTTTAACACACTTGACAGAAAACATAATACCTGACAAAATACTTATCAGATTAAAGGAGATAATAGTATACAACGATAAATCAAAGTAACATTGTTTGTTTAAATGAGTAAACTAAGCATTAGAGCTCATGAACAAATTTAACGTCTTCTTAGAAATTATTCTGAAACTTCTTGTATTTAATATTTATTATTAAATGTACATTAGAATCATATTTATAATTAGAGAGAAACTTAAGACAAATCTAGCATTAATATTGTTACAAATTCTACTTTTCTCTTTCATTTTGAAACCTCAAAATCTGCATCTAAACTTTAGTAATAATTTTAAATAATTTTAATAATTTTTAATCACTAGATATGGCCATTTATAACATGTACTGTTCATACAGTTAAACATGCAACTATTTTTTGATAGTTTACAAAAACGTGTCAAGGTTGCACTTTTCATGGAATCCATGATATACTGTAAATGCAGCAATTCTTTCAAATAATGGTTTTGTTACGTACGATTGAAATTTTGGATGATGCAAGTTCTTAGCCTTCCCTAACGGCTAGTTCTATAGCTGTAGAGAGGACGGTCTGGAAATAAGGCACGTTTTTTTTTTTTATGAGACTGGTTCAACTTTCATCAGTAATCCGAAGACGACATGAACTCAGAGAGTTGTTTTCGCGGTACGAGTAGTGTAACTGAAAGCTTGTATTGGGAGATAATGGGTTCGAATATTACCGCTGGCAGCTCTGAATGTTGTACTTCGTGGTTTCCCATTTGCTTCATCAAGCCGGAAGAAAACAAATTTGGTGACCTACAATGTTCCAAGCTCTTAAAAACTTATCAACAATATATTACAATGACAATTGTTAATTGAGGTGCGCTCTGTTAGAGATGGGCACTATCGACTGAAAACCGCTGTCGACTAGTCGGGCGATAGTCCCTTCGAACTATCGACTAAATAGTCGAATGTTTTCAGTTGAACAAAAGTATTCATTACTTCCTGTCGAGAAGACTGAACAGTCGAATGATTTCAGTCGAATGAAAGTATTCATATAACGCAAGTAGTCAGTCCATGAAAAACATTCGAATGTTTCCAGTCGAAACTCTCCGTATCAAAAGTGGAGAGTCGTACTTTTACGAATTCGACTCATTTTAACGCAGTTACCAATAATTAGAAATCACTTGTATAGACACCCATTAAAATCCGATTTACTCACTCGTTCGTACACGGGGCTAATAGATAGAGAGATGCCCTTAATACGAACCAACATCATACGAATGGCCTTTCTTGGTGCTAAATGGACAGTGAAACGTAGAAAGACGACAATGAGGCTCTATTCCCGAACGATTCTAACAATAATAATATGTGAAACGCGTTGCTGTAGTACACAATCAAGATATACTGTATATGAGAACAGCGAAACACAATACTACCGTATTTTCTAGATTATTATTATTATAGTTATTCAGATTATTATTATTATTACTATTATCATTATTATTATTATTATTATTATTATTATTATTATTATTAGTTTTATAGTTATGCCTTATGTATGAATAGGGCTTAACGTAATTAAACAAATATGCAACAAAATAAAGAGCATATCAACGACAAGAGAAAATCGCCATATATCGTAGGTACATATGAAGTTAACATAATTGTATATTACATAACCGAAGTGACCATAAACCGATAATTCCATTCGCTTCCATGTCGCTGTGACTTGAGTGCGACTGAATTCAGTCGACTTGTTTTGTGCTCACTGGACAGTGAAACGTGGAGAGATGCGTGACGGGAAAGCGACTGAATTCAGTTGACTTGTTTTTTAAAGTCGACTGTTACGATAGTTTAAACTATCGACTAGTTCGATAGTTATCAGTCGATAGTGCCCATCTCTACGCTCTGTCTCTTGTGGTTTAACTTGAAGCTACAACGCACTCAAAATGCTTGCCTTAGATAGGCTATGAATTTACGGTATGACGCTCGAGTTCCCCCTACTAAAAACAACTATTTTGACTACGACACGAAGACAGACGTTAACTACATTTTAACTATTCTTGCGTACCAGTTGCTTTCAGGAGACATTCCTGCTGATCTCTCCAGCAATTTTCGTCACCTTGGTTCTTTATATTTCCACAATAGTCGCTCAGTGTCACTTCTAGAAATACCTGTCCACCGAACAACCACATATCATCGATCATTCGCTGTCACCGCCTCAGGATGGTGGAATGCTCTCCCCAAAGACATCAAGGCTGCTGCATCAAAAAGTACATTTGAAACCTCTTACCAGCAGTTGCTCGTTAAATGCTTCCAGCAAGGCACCTGTATGAGTGGTACGAGTGATTGTGTTTGAAAATGATGTTAGGAATTTAATATACAGTTAGAGAAAATGTTAAGTTAATACGGTACCTCAAATTAAATCTAGTTCTCGGGCAGCAGTATATAAGTTGATACGGACTCAGCGAGGGATCCCACCTCTACCGCCTCAAGACCAGTGTCCTGTAGTGTGAGATATTTGGTTGAGGATATAATTGGAACGGAGGACTAGTACCTCGCCCAGGTGGCTGCATCTGACCAGGGGTCTTGTGGGGAATGGAAAGATTGGAAAGGCCCAGGTAAGGAAGAGGGAAGGAAGCGGCCGTGGCCTTAATTTAGGTACCATCCCGGCATTTGCCTGGAGAAGAAGTGGGAAACCACGGAAAACCAATTCGAGGATGGCTGAGGTGGGAATCGAACCCCTTCATCTCAGCTGACCCCCCCGAGGCTGAGTGGACCCCGTTCCAGTCCTCGTACCACTTTTCAAATTTCGTAGCAGAGCCGGGAATCGAACCCGAGCCCCCGGGGGTGGCAATTTTTCACACTAACCACTGCACTACAGAGGCGGACTTTAATAATTTTATTATTAGTATTTTTACTTTTGAGTTTCATTGAGTTATTGTAATGAAGTTGATATTTTTCAAATCTTTGTTATGTAGTTAGTTCCTTCTTTTGAATATATTCTCGACCGGGCGAGTTGGCCATGCGGTTAGGGGCGCGAAGCTGTGAGCTTGCATCCGGGAGATAGTGGGTTCGAATCCCACTGTCGGTAGCCCTGAAGATGTTTTTCCGTTGTTTCCCATTTTCACGCCAGGAAAATGCTTGGGCTGTACCTTAATTAAGGCCACGGTCGCTTCCTTCCAACTCCTAGGCCTTTCCTATCCCATCGTCCCCATAAGACCTATCTGTATCGGTGCGACGTAAAACAAATTCTAAAAATAAAATAAAAATATTTTCGGCTTAAACATTAAACATTAATGTTATTTTGTAGTTCTTTATAAAACCAACAATTAATAATATGTATGTGGATAAGTGTAAGAGCCCTTACTTCGCCACGGATAATGAAGGCTTTTATCTGTCTACTACAACTAGCTGTAGTAACCGGCTCAGCTCGAGCACTTTATTTGAATGTTTAATTTTATTTATATTTACTGTTTGAAGTGAAATTCCTTGTAGATTAATTTGTTGTGACGTTGATTAATAGTTTACGAACGCTTTTGTAAATTTACATAGATTTATGTGTTAAATTTTAAGTTTTAGTTTGAGATTATAATTTTGCGTTTGTCGTGATGGCACCGATGCCGGGAATCGAACCAGGTATATTAAGTCCCATAGCATATATTAAGTTAAGGAGATTAGAATTGAACTAGTGGATCCCCAGTACAGGAGACCACTAGGAATGTATAAACGAAAGGATAAAGAGTTTTCTTACAAGAAGAATTATGGTTATTAATTGTGTAAAATGTGCTACTTTATATTTGAAACATTAAGAATAGGATATGTGAAATTACTTGTTCTTCAAGTCCTGCTACGGAAGGCTTATGAGTAGCTTGTTATTGAGTTGTAATCTTATCTATGTAAACTGACCAAGGGTTGAGTAAATGAACAGTGGCTAGCTACAAGCACAAATCCAGCATTCAGAATAATTAGCATTGGGAGAGACAAGGAAAGAATACATGACTCATGGAAGGATGGAGCATCGGAAAATCTCCACTTCATGGCAAAACATTCCACTCAGTGAGAGATATGAGTTAGGCTGAGTGAGACAGAGAATAAGTGGTTCTGAGATTGACCACCATAGCACCACCTACTGGAGAGGGATCCCAGTTGGGGGTAGACTAGTACTAGGGTGGGAGTTCCCCCTCTCACTAGTTAGCAAGGGCCAGACCAGGATATATATACAAGCTGCAGAGGCTTAAGGGATATCTTTAGTCTTGGACAGGAGAACGCTCTACGTAGGTCAAGAACGTCGGTAATAAGACTGGAGGTGCTTACATTCAGAATGAGAGAGAGGAGTAGGACATAGCCGCGTTAGAAGTGATATTGGAAAGACTTAGTCTCTCAGACAGTAGTGGGAGATGCGGACTTAGGCTTAGAGACAAGCTAGAGGGCAACTCTCAGGTTTTCAACATAGACTCTACCCAGGTCGGAAGTCAGTATTCTAAAAGCTTCCGGAGCAGGCACATCACTGAAGTATGCTGTAAATAGACATTGTAAATATGTACGGTAGTTGGGAAGTCAGAGTTGAATTCAAATATATATCATATTAAATGGGACTCAGTACTTCATTTAATGGTTCAGGGCACCCAACCCACAGATTCTCCAAGCCGCTCGGGAGAACAAATCGTCCAGAACATCTCGGGACAAGGTGAGTCACGACAGACTTACGTTTTGGTGTCAGGTATGTGGGGTGCCCTTAGTTCGAACTCCGACGAACAGTAGAACCATATCAGTCCGATGTTCGCGCACTTCGAGAAGAAGATTGTCCGAAAACCGCGCATCGCAGAAGATTGAACCGCGCACCGAAGAAGATTGTTCGAAAACCGCGCATCGCAGAAGATCGAACCGCGCATCGTAGGAGCCACAATCCAGCCCAGCTGCAGGGAGCCAGCAGCCCAGCAGCCTATTAAGCAGCCTACACGGATCGCAGCCAACAAGCCCAGCAGCCTGTTAAGCAGCCTACACGGATCGCAGCCAACAAGCCCAGCAGCCTATTAAGCAGCCTACACGGATCGCAGCCAACAAGCCCAGCAGTACAGAAGACATCGTAGGGTGAGTCACTTTAATTCAGTATGGCAAGTCAGGAGGAGGATGTAGATTTAAATGCAGGAAGGCTAGAATTTCAGATAGCAGAGGCTGATGATGATGATGATGCACGTAGCTTAGAAGGACCGTATGTAACTGTAGTAGAGGGACACAGACTGATTGGTCGAGAATTTGACGGTAGTCAGCCAGACAGACTACGAGAGTTTCTTGCCAACGTAGATGCGGCTGTACGCATGATCAGGGAGAATGATCAGGCACTTTTCTTTAAATATATATTGACAAAAATTACAGGCAAGGCCCGAGAGAAGCTCTTGGTAAGAGCTGATATTACTAACTGGGAGAACGCTAAAGTAGCGCTAAATGAATATTATGGTAGGCAGGGCACGTTAGATCTATATATCTGCCAAATGTTCCAAAGCAGTCAGGAACCGCGAGAGAGTGTAGCATCCTGGGCGCATCGCGTAGACACGATGGCGTCAGCTTTCAGGGATGCTTTATTAGAGGGCGAATGCCTACAGGATAGGCAGGCACAGCTGAAGTGCGTGAGAAAGATAGGAGTGGCTAGTTTCACACAAGGGTTAAACAACCCAAGAATCCAATGTAGAGTGCAGGATAAGCAACCTTTAAAATTTGAAAGAGCCGTGGCAATAGCTAGGCAGGAAGAAGCAGTCATTATATCCAAACAGGCTAAGGACGGATTGCAAAGTAGGCGGAACACACTAGGGTTCACACGGAGAATTGAAACTAACAAGCCTAATGTAGCAAAACCAGAAGGAAGGTGGCATCCTAAGCCTAGAACAGCAATGGTTAGGGTGATTTGCTACAATTGCAATAAAGAGGGCCACCTAGCTAGGCAATGTACAAGTCCAAGAAAGGAAACACAGGGTCAACCTATCGGAGAGTCAGAATTAAAAAGACCACCGACAACGCTAACGTGTCGGTATTGTAAGAAACAAGGACACATAGAGAGAGATTGCCGAAAGAAGCAAAGGGACCAAGTAGGTGTAGAAACGCGAACGGTCCGCACAGTCAAGGCGGGCATGAGGGAGAGTACCAGGGGTACACGAACTTGCTACAATTGCCATAGGAAAGGGCATGAGCAAGATAATTGCAGGCTACCGATTAACAGACAACATACCGAAATAACGAGATGCTATTCGTGTGGTAGAGATGGTCACTTGGAAAGGGACTGTTGGAGAAATGTACTTGGTAAACAGTCCACTAAACAGTGCTATGCTTGTGGGAAAGCGGGGCACTTACAGAGGTACTGTCGCACGAAAACAATGGGTCAGCAGACAGGGAGAACGGACATGAAAGTCTTCCGAAGGTCTGGAGACGAGGGTGACAGGGGGTCGCAACAAACCGAGGAGGGCCCGTTTGGATCAGTGCGTAGCCAAGGACAGGCTATGAAAACCAGGTTAGCAACAAACTAAGCAGGGACCGAAGGCCGGAGACAACCTCGGAATCCCGTAGAAAGATAAGTCTCGAAAGTTCAGATGACGAAGGCACAATGTTACTTAGCATCGTCCAGAGAGGAAAACCACTTCGATTCTTGTTAGACACAGGGTCAGAAATTAGCCTGGTCAAAGAAGGAAGCGTACCAAAAGTATGCGCAATTATGAGGGGACATGTCATAGAACTGACCGGGGTCAGTGAAGGCAAGCTATATACCAAGGGTACGGTACGGTTTAAGATAAGTGGTTCCAGTCACACCTTCCATGTAGTGGGTAAAGACATTAACTTGACCCAAGATGGCATTATTGGGAAGGACCTCTTGTCAGATGGCGTAATAAATTACAAGGAAGGCTACGTCATAATAAAAGGGACCAGGTACTCAATGGGGGCTCGAGAGACAAAGCTGATCCGTCTCGAACCTAGGACCGAGAAGGTAGTGGCCATTGAGGTAAATAAGAATCTACCTGTTGGCGTAATAGAGCGAGCAGAAGTAGCACCAGGGGTGTATTTAGCCGAATGTTTAACCAGGTCCCAGAGAAATGAGGCTATTGTAAGCATTATTAACACCACCGAGAAAGAAGTAGAGATACAGAGCCCTGTGGTATGCATTCATGAGGTTGATTACACATGCCTGTCACAAGGGAAAAGGGTAAGGCTAACCAAGGAGACCGAAGACAATGGTTTAGGTTTCGGAAAGTTGCGCTCACAGAGAGTGACCGAACAGCTGCGGATAGACCATTTGAACATGGTAGATGCAGAGAAAATATTGGCCATCTGTACAGAGTATGATGATGTATTTCACTTAGAGGGGGACAAGTTGACCCATACGAAGGTAATACAGCATGAGATTCCAATATCTAGGGAACAACCTCCTATTAACGTACGGCCCTATAGGCTCCCAGAAGCACAGAAGGGAGAGATACGAAAACAAATAGATAAGCTGTTGGAGGATGACATAATCAGTCCCAGTGTGTCACCCTGGAATGCGCCGTTACTTTTAATCCCAAAGAAACTAGATGCCTCAGGCATACAGAAATGGAGGGTCGTTATAGACTATAGGAAATTAAATGAGGTTACAATAGGAGTTAGTTATCCCCTACCATTAATTTCCGAATTGTTAGATGCCCTTGGAAAGGCTAAATATTTCTCGACTCTAGATTTAGCGAGTGGCTACTACCAAGTGCTACTGAAGCCTGAAGATAGGCCCAAGACCGCCTTCTCAGCATTAGGGCAGAAGTATGAATACAAGAGAATGCCGATGGGTATCAGAGATGCCCCAGCCACATTCACAAGGCTGATGAACACTGTGCTAACAGGGTTAACTGGCATTAAATGTTTATGTTATCTGGATGACATAATTGTGTATGGTAGCTCAGTAGACGAGCACAGTGCCAAGTTACGAGTAATACTCCAGAGGCTGCGAGAGAATAATTTAAAACTCCAGCCTGATAAGTGCGAATTTTTAAGGGCCGAGGTGGCATTTTTAGGGCACGTAATCACGGAAGATGGAGTCCACCCAGATGCTAAAAAGGTCCAGGCAGTCAGGGATTTTCCCAGGCCGACCACTAGCCGCCAGATCAAGCAGTTCTGCGGGCTGAGTGGGTACTATAGGAAGTTCATCCCTAACTATAGTAAAATTGCAAAGCCACTTTATGAATTAGTAAAGAAAGACGTTCCCTTTGTGTGGGGAGACAAACAGGAGCAAGCGTTTGAAACACTGAAGCGAAGGCTAATAGAGGAGCCTGTACTGCAATATCCAGATTTTGAAAAACCCTTCGTTGTTACCACTGATGCAAGCAACGAGGCGGTTGGAGCAGTACTGTCACAAGGACCCATTGGGAAGGATCTTCCAGTTGCCTATGCAAGCCGGACGCTTAACAAGGCAGAAGTAAATTACAATGTAACCGAAAAGGAATTATTGGCAATAGTGTGGGCAGTGAAGTATTTCAGGCCGTACTTATTTGGGCGGCATTTCACTGTAGTGACGGACCACAAGCCATTGAAGTGGGTTTTCAATGTGGAGGACCCGTCTTCACGCCTGCTGAAGTTTAGGTTAAAGCTGGCAGAGTACGATTTTGTCATAGAATACAAGCAGGGTAAGCGGAACTGTAACGCCGATGCCCTGAGTCGTAATCCAATTGTAGAGAAGAGCCAAACTAGAGTGGTCAGTTCAGCTCGGAAAGGACCCCAGACGGAGGTCAGAAGAGACACTCAGTATCCTGGTGACGTTAAGGTTAGAGTAGCGAGTTCAAAACCCGAGGACGCCAAGGCAGAGGGAATCGAAGTCGGCTACACCACGGACGAGGGCTCCGAGGACGCTAAGGCAGAGGAATCCAAGCCCGAAGGTAGTTCACCGGAAGGAGAAATAGAAGGGCTAAGAGAGGAGGAGAAATTAGCCATAATGAAGGAGTGTCATAACTCATTAATAGGAGGCCATCAAGGGATTGCGAGGACATTCGCAAGACTGAGCGAGCGAATACAGTGGAAGGGTATGAAAAAGGACGTAGAAGAGTACATTCGCTCTTGTCCATCATGTCAGCGAAATAAGGGGACTCGGCCAGACATCAGAGCCCCCATAGTAATTACAGATACTCCAAGCACAGTCTTCGAGAAGATGTCGCTTGACGTAGTAGGCCCTATGCCTTTGACGGAAGCTGGTAACAGGTACATTCTCACCTGCCAGGACCAGCTGTCCAAGTATCTAGTGGCAAGTCCAATGCCAAATCAAGAAACAGATACGGTGACACGTACATTAATAAATAATGTCATCAGTATATACGGGATACCCAACCAGATATTGACTGATCAGGGTAGTAACTTCATGAGCGAGGTGTTCAAAACACTCTGTAAGGTGTTGAGGATACAGAAAACTCACACCACAGCGTTCAGGCCACAGTCAAATGGGAGCATTGAAAGATCCCATAAGGTATTAGTGGAGTACCTTAGGCACTATGTTTGTGCCAATGAACAGAACGATTGGGACCGGTATCTCCCAACGGCAGCTTTTGTCTACAACACGACCAAGAGCACAAGTACGGGGTTCACGCCTTACGAATTGATATTCGGTAAGAAGGCAAACATCCCAGGAGTATTGCAAAAACCACCTGAGTCAGGTTATAACGAGTATCAGACAGTGGTTGAGGAGCTAACCCAGCAATTAAGGAGAAACCACGAGGCAGCAAGACGAACCTTAATAGAGAGAAAAGAAAGAGAGAAGCAGGACTATGACAAGAAGCAAAACGAAGTAACCTTCCAAGTAGGAGATAAAGTTTTGTTACGTAATGACGCACTGCGACGAGGGAAATCCAGGAAATTGAGCCCACCTTTTGAAGGTCCATACATTATAGTAGGCGTATCAGGTGTAAATTGCACCTTACAAATGAACAAAAAGGGAAAGAGAACAAAGGTTCACAAAAATAGACTAAGGATGTTCCTGTGAGAGCTAAGTGGGATAGCAAAAGAGGTAGACAAATAAAGGAAATTAGCTAGGTTAATAATGCGGGAAGTAAACAGTCAGTTAAGTAATAGAAATTAAGTTTGGGAATAATATAATTGTTAGGTAACGAATTTCCTGTCGTACCTTACAGTTGACAGAAGACGATGGCGGAGATAACGAGTTGGTTCCACATCGTAGTAACCCTGTGGATGATGATGTCGTCTCATCTCGAGGCAGGTGGAGAGGTGACAGACGTCAGAGTGACGCCATATGAGAATACACCTGGTGTATATTTCGATGACCAGGGCGAAGTGCAGTTATATACTACAGAATGGACCCTAGTAACGTATGTAAATTTGAATCAGCTAACAGAAACATTTGCTCTAGCTCAGAGATATGTGAGACGAACGAGGTTGCTATGTTTGCAATTAGAAGTTACTTCAAATTTTACTTGCCAGCAGGACGTAAATATGCTGCAGACACATTTGGAAAGAATAAAGGGATCAAAAGATGTTATTAATAGGATCACAAAAGGCGTGGCAAGGGAAGAAGGGAATAGACGAAGGAGAGGATTAATTAATGCCGTAGGATCAATAGCGAAAACGTTATTTGGAACACTTAGCGAAGACGATGCAGAACGATACGAGGGAAAGATTTCTGAGCTAGAGAAGGAGCAGCTCTCTATTATGAAAATTGCTAAAGAGCAGATGATTGTTGTTAAGTCCACCCTACAAACCATGAACAGCACCATCTACGAGGTAAATGCAAATGAACTTAGAATCAGTAAGAATTTAGATGAAATTAGATTGTATTTACAGAATGAAACACTCCAAGTAGCCGGAGCGATTAGGCAAGCAGAATTGGAGATAGCTATTAATAGACACTTAATTGAACTTGAAGGTCTTCTAATGCAGTTGCATGATCATTATAGTATAGTATTGGAAGGTATTATGAATGCTCAGTCTGGGATAATACATCCTCAGATAATTACACCAGATGAGATCATTAAGGCCTATAGAAAAGCGCAGGGAGATTTTCCAAGAGGTATTTCCTTGCCATTTGAATTAAAGTCGACTTATGGCTACCTTATATACAGGGTAGCTTCAGCAGAAGTGTTTTTAAGTAAAAATTTCTTAGTGTATGTAATGAAAACACCCTTAACAGATAAGACAACCTATTTATTGTATAAAGTGATACCTTTTCCTACTCAAGTGATAAATAACCCTAATCATTACGTGTATGTGAACGAGGAAAAGGATTATATAATCATGGATAAGGAAAAACAAACATTCGCACAATTGAGTGAAGAACAATTAAACGAATGCAAACAGGTAACTTCCATGTGGAAATTATGCAAGGTAAGGATTCCAATTAATACGGTGCACACGCAAAATAATTGTGTTGTTAAATTAATTAGTGGAGTCAATCAAATGCCTGAAAATTGTGCCAAACGCGTGTTGCCCGTTAGAGACTTGATGTGGATTCTCATAGAGAATAATAAATATATATATGTGTCCCCTGAAGAGAAAAAGGTGACTTGCATGTGCAAAGATACTACTAGTGATATCATGCTTAAGGGTACAGGCACGATAGAAATAAGTCCTATGTGTACACTGTATGGCCCAAATAGTAAAATTCAGGGAGTAGGGAAGATAAATAGTACGCAAGACAAAAATTTAGTGCCAATGATAGCACTACAGTATGATTGCTGTGAGCAGATAGACAGTGAATTAAGGTTAGATCAGGTCCCTGAGTTAAATAAAGTAGCAACAACTAACTTGTTAAATCACATCGATGACTTACGTTGGGCTACCCATAAGACAGAGGAAGTAGAAAACATGGTCAGACAAAAAGAGGAAGAAATAAGGCAAAAAGCCATGTATCAACATGTAAATATATATAGATACATAGTCTGGACCATGGTGAGTATAGTGGGTTTATTCATATGGTGTTATTGTTGTAATTGTTGTTGTTGTAATTCCTGTAGAAAGGTAGGATACTCTTTCAGTAAATGTATGGACGATGCGAAGGAGCATTGTCCAAGTATCTGTATCAAACAAACTGTAATCAATAAGGAAGGTAAGGCGAAAACCTCGGAAGAGAATGTTAATGTGATATTTCAGCACCCCAGGCTTGTTGGGAGACGTCCTGACTCACCTGGACTGGAAAGTCCCAGGCTCACTGAGAGACGTCTCAGTTCACCTGTGGAATCCCGAGAAGTAGTAGTTATCGAGGCAAGTTCACACGAGATAAGAGAACGAGGCACGCCACCACCAATAGCCAGGAGACCGTTAAGGTCATCAGAAGCGAGACTGTGAGTTCCTCATAGTCGAAATGGACGCAAATGTGTTGCGCCCATTTCTTCCCGGGTAGGGGAGGTGTCGTGATGGCACCGATGCCGGGAATCGAACCAGGTATATTAAGTCCCATAGCATATATTAAGTTAAGGAGATTAGAATTGAACTAGTGGATCCCCAGTACAGGAGACCACTAGGAATGTATAAACGAAAGGATAAAGAGTTTTCTTACAAGAAGAATTATGGTTATTAATTGTGTAAAATGTGCTACTTTACAGTACCTGGCCACATTATTAGACTCAAGGACCTTTTCAGCAGTTATTTTCATTTGACACCCTAATTCTTGGATTTATGTGACGCAAATCCATTGTTGATACTTGCATTGTAAGACATGGTATAGTTGATAATAATGCGAGTTTTGGAACTTATTATCTTTACAAATTCCCGCCTTTTTTACTTTATTAACTTAGTACCTACCTTGCCATAAACATAGGAGGTTATAATTCCCGCGGTTTTTTGTGTCAAATGTGTGTTTGGTTTACTGATAATTAACTTTTACGGTTTGTCTTGCTGTATTTTAGATATTTACGCTAAATCTGTGTTGATAACAGGAACTTTATGAGGTAGCAGTGGTTTTAAATTTGTTACTTGGGAAATCAAACAATTTCTTGATAACAGAGTTATGGGGATGTCTCAGGACCTTTCTCCTTGCAAAACTGAGTTTGTGAAGGGACTTTTGCAGCATGGAAATCTGACACAACGAGAAATTGCTTCCCATTCAGGAATATCGCAGGCTTCTGTGCGTCGTATAAGCAATACAAATAAAACTGGGATAGATTACCCGAAGAACAGAAGAGGGAAATGTGGTAGGAAGAAAATTCTGACTCCAAGAGCAGAACGTTTGCTCGTCAAAATTGTGAAAGGAAACAGAAGGGCTTCTTATGCTACTATAACCCAAGAACTGAACAACAGTGGTATCAATGTTTCTGAGAGAACAGTGCGTCGACGTACTTGCAGCTTGGGGTACCGATGTCGTCGACCAGCTAAGAAAGTCAAACTTACTGAGCGAATGATGAAACGGAGGCTACAGTGGGCAAGAAAACACCAACATTTCACAGCAGAAGACTGGAAAAGGGTAAGATCCTTATATTCCTTAACAAATGATGTTTTAGCTAGGAAAATTCCAACGAGTATTTACAACTTTAAATTTCATACACATCATCTCAATTTCTAGGTTTGCTTCAGTGATGAATCAACTTTGGAGGTGTCAAGTGAGAAATCCCGGTTTCTAAGAAGATTGTCTAGTGAAAAGTATGAGAAGAATTGCGTCCAGCAAAGAGTAAAACATCCTACCAAGGTCATGATTTGGTCAGTGATAAGTTGAAAGGGAATGGGACGTCTTCAGATTGTGGAGGGTATAATGCGTCAGGATCAGTACAGACAAATACTTGAAAAGAGACTGATCCCGCAATTGAAGGACTGGTTTAGTGAAGGTGAAAACAAGATTTTCATGCAAGATGGGGCTCCATGCCACCCAGCAAAATCTATTAAAGCTTTTCTGAAAGAGAAAGAAATTCCTCTTTTGGATTGACCTGGTAATTCACCCGATTTGAACCCGATTGAGAATGTGTGGCAATGTCTGAAACGTGAAATTGGTAAAGAGTGTATCACTACCAAGCTTCAACTACTTGAAAAGATCATATTTCATTGGAACCATAATGAAAAGTTGTCAGCAGCAGCTTCATCTTGCATTGCAAGTATGCCTCGCAGGGTGCAAGTAGTCATAAAAGCTAAGGGTGGACTGACTAAATATTAGAATTTCAGTCTTAAAACTGGGTATGACATCGCAAATTAAACATACTGCAATGCTATCCATTAGTGAATGTGTAATATTCCATTAAAATTCTGTTAATGTAACATTTTGTTAGAAAAATGAAGATATTTATGTTGAGTCTAATAAAGTGGCCAGGTACTGTATATTTGAAACATTAAGAATAGGATATGTGAAATTACTTGTTCTTCAAGTCCTGCTACGGAAGGCTTATGAGTAACTTGTTATTGAGTTGTAATCTTATCTATGTAAACTGACCAAGGGTTGAGTAAATGAACAGTGGCTAGCTACAAGCACAAATCCAGCATTCAGAATAATTAGCATTGGGAGAGACAAGGAAAGAATACATGACTCATGGAAGGATGGAGCATCGGAAAATCTCCACTTCATGGCAAAACATTCCACTCAGTGAGAGATATGAGTTAGGCTGAGTGAGACAGAGAATAAGTGGTTCTGAGATTGACCACCATAGCACCACCTACTGGAGAGGGATCCCAGTTGGGGGTAGACTAGTACTAGGGTGGGAGTTCCCCCTCTCACTAGTTAGCAAGGGCCAGACCAGGATATATATACAAGCTGCAGAGGCTTAAGGGATATCTTTAGTCTTGGACAGGAGAACGCTCTACGTAGGTCAAGAACGTCGGTAATAAGACTGGAGGTGCTTACATTCAGAATGAGAGAGAGGAGTAGGACATAGCCGCGTTAGAAGTGATATTGGAAAGACTTAGTCTCTCAGACAGTAGTGGGAGATGCGGACTTAGGCTTAGAGACAAGCTAGAGGGCAACTCTCAGGTTTTCAACATAGACTCTACCCAGGTCGGAAGTCAGTATTCTAAAAGCTTCCGGAGCAGGCACATCACTGAAGTATGCTGTAAATAGACATTGTAAATATGTACGGTAGTTGGGAAGTCAGAGTTGAATTCAAATATATATCATATTAAATGGGACTCAGTACTTCATTTAATGGTTCAGGGCACCCAACCCACAGATTCTCCAAGCCGCTCGGGAGAACAAATCGTCCAGAACATCTCGGGACAAGGTGAGTCACGACACGTTAAACTATTTCGAGATTGTCAGGGAAGTAGCATATCCTTTCAGACAAATAATAAATGTAAGTGTTCAACTCCATGGCTAAATGGTTAGCATGCTGGCCTTTGGTCACAGGGGTCCCGGGTTCGATTCCCGGCAGGGTCGGGAATTTTAACCATAATTGGTTGATTCCGCTGGCACGGGGTTTGGGTGTAGCCTATTTGTCGTCTTCATCATAATTTCATCATCACGACGCGCAGGTCACCTACGGGAGTCAAAGCAAAGACCTGCATCTGGCGAACGGAACTTGTCCTCGGACTCTCCCGGTACTAAAAGCATACGCCATTTCATTTCATAAAAGTAAATTATAACTGCATGTATTTACGCCTCGCGCAATGGATATGATATACACGATTCCAACTGTTACTGGGACTGCCACCAACCATGCTAGGAACCCCGAAAACTGTGCACTGAACACAAATATTGGTCATTTTCGACATATTCTTCTCAACCCCCATACCGACGGAGGTTGAAATTGAATTTAAACGGCATCCAGAGTGTCACTGTTCATCTCAGTGACCCCGAAAACTGTGGATTCGACACTATTTTCGATTATTTTTATATGCCACCCCCTTCCCACTCCCATCTCTTGTAGTGCTAGGGGTGGCTTACCCACATAGTGTTCGTCTCCAGATAGTAAGTCATAAGTGTATCAAGTTTGGTTGAAACTGCTCCAGTGGTTTAGGAGGGGATGTGGAAAGGTACTTCATAAAACATGGCGGCGTGTTCCCGTCCTCTGATAGCCTATAGAACATTTCTTACCAGGTCTGTCATGATACAGACTAAGTCCATCAAGGTCGAACAAATCTTGGTGCGGCTTTGTGTTTGTTTGTCCAACCCTTGTCCCGTCTCTCTACTCAAATTACTCATCATAAAAGACTACGTATCGGATTTTGTTCAAACTACTTCCTAAACACCCACAGGAGTAATAAGAACAAATTGTGAAATTTTCAGCGAAATCCGTCCAGTGGTTTTTGAGTCCATTCGAGACGAACAAACAAATATTCATTTTTATATAATAGAAGAAGATCTGTCTCTCCATTACATGGTATTATTTGTTTCATTCATATACACTTAAGAAAATGGAAATTGCAACACCACGAAGGCATTGGTCGTTTGTGTTGATTTTCAAGATGGAACGATGCCATGTAGGTATGTAAACGATCAAAGTTTCAGACCCATTGGATTGTTGCTACAGGTCTCCCCACGTGATTGGTCGCGGAAGAATCAACTCCAGTATACGGACTCTGGTGTAGCGTCGTTGACTTGCAGTCTGTGCAGTGAAGTGTTCCCCGTCAAACATGCCTCGACGACAGAGAAGAGCACGCTATCAACAACTGTCGCCGTTTGAGAGGGCTCGGATAATTGGGCTGTGTGAAGCTGGATTATCGCTAAGGACTGTCGCTGCACGTGTTGGCCGGCAGGCATATACGGTACAACGTGTATGGCAGCAGTGGTCAAATGAAGGTACCCACACTCGTAGACCTGGCACAGGCCCAGCGCGACAGACAACTGTGAGAGAGGATAGCCGTATCATTCGGATGCTCCGGATGGAACCCCATGGAACAGCAGCGCAAATTCGAGCAGCTGTGGCACCCCACGTTACACAACAAACAGTTGGTAATCGCCTGCGTGCAGCTGGCTTATGAGCCCGTGTCCTTGCAGAAGGTGTTCCATTGACCCCACAACAGCGACATGTAAGGCTGGCCTGGTGTCGAGAAAGATCGACGTGGGTCGACGAATGGCATAGGGTCGTCTTTAGTGATGAATCGCGCTTCTGTCTTGCCCGCAGTGATCGCCGGAATCGTGTGCGCCGACGTACTGGGTAGAGGGGCCGGCCAGATCTTATTGTCGAGAGGCACACAAAGCCAACACCAAGCATTATGGTCTGGGGAGCTATTGGCTTTAATGTGAAATCACAAGTAGTGCTTATTGAGGACACTATGACTGCTCGACAGTACGTTGATAGGGTACTCAATCCAGTGGTTGTCCCTGTGATGGCGAACATTGCTAATGGGATGTTTCAGCAAGATAA
Source organism: Anabrus simplex (assembly GCF_040414725.1). NCBI lineage: Eukaryota > Metazoa > Arthropoda > Insecta > Orthoptera > Tettigoniidae > Anabrus > Anabrus simplex. The sequence continues at coordinate 624,814,562 of NC_090265.1, read as the reverse complement.
TGCCCGGGTTCACACTGTACGCATCTCTAGAGAAGCTCCCCACGACATCACAACCTTAGAATGGCCCGTCAGATGCTCGGACCTCAGTCCTATTGCGCATGTGTGGGACATGAGGGGTCGACAACTGGCCAACCGTCCTCAGCCACCCACAACTCTGGAACAACTGACCCGTACAGTGCAGCAAGCATGGGCCACAATTCCTCAGGAAGCGATCCAGGGCCTTATTACTCCATGCCTCGACGAATTCATCAATGTATTGCAGCTCATGGTGGGTACATCCTGTATTGATTGTTGTCCAAACTTGCAGTCAGAGGGACCTGAAAGTGTAATAATCGAATCACAACCGAACACTCGCCCTGCATATTCAATTGCAGCAATGTAGCACCACTCCTTCTGGGTGTTGCAATTTCCATTTCCTTCAGTGTAATTTCTTGGTGTAATTACTGTATCTGTGTAAGCCTAACTTATTCTGTCATTTAGTTTATTTGATGTACTATTATATGCCGTCATTGCTACCGGGATATCTCTCAATTTCAATATATTTGTTAATAATAATAATAATAATAATGATAATAATAATACTTGTTTAACGACTCTTCTACTGGTATATATTTTAGGAGACGCTAAGATGTCAGAATTTTTCCAGGAGAAGTTCTGTACCGTACCGGAACTCAACGACACGAAGTTGTAGCATTTAAACATCCAGAAGTATCCTAAGCTGGAAGCCAACCCATTATCTTGTGAACAGATGGACGAAGATTATCTGACTATGCCATTGAGGTCGGCTCACAAGGTGTACAATTGTTATATTTGATTATGATACAGTTGTAAAGTGAAGGTTATTGCTGTATGGATTTCTTCACCGAGTTCAATGTTTTCTGTCACATTACTTATTCCGAGTTAAATATTACTATCACGTTCAGCTTTTAGAGTTAACGTCAAATCAATTTATATTTGTGAACTCGATGATTTGTGGTGTTATATGAATTGTACTGAATACACAATGGAATTTATAGCTCGTTAGAGCTCTCATTGTATGCAACTTCTACATTGGATGTTATTAAGTCTATTTCTTGAAAAATAATACGTGATTTGTATTAAATGGAGGAGCATCACAATTAAATTCGATTTTGTTACTTTTTTTCTCAATACTTTTTATGTATAAATTCTTTAGTTCTTCCTTACTCTAATAGGACAGTTATTGAATACCATAGACGAAGGTAAAGATTTACAGTCGTGCTTGGAAGAGAACGTCCAACGTTTGAAGATTAAGATTTTTAAATGATCTACTCTATCTTCGTACGAGTGCATTATACCTTCTTATAAATAACATAGTTTTTGTACATTTCAGAATGTTGTCTCATTCTTCGTTGTTTGGGTCCCTAGTCCAGAGAATGGTTTGATGAAGCTCGCCATGCCACCCTATCTTGTGCTAACCTTTTAACTTCTTTGTAACTACTACATCCTACTTCTAATCTACTCTGCTTGTATTCATACTATGGTCCACCACTAGCATTCTTACCGTCTATACGTCCGTCAAAAACTAACTGAACAAGTCCTGGGCATCTTTAGATGTGTCCAATCATGCCATCTCTTTTTCTGGTCAAATGTGTTGAGTTCTGAGTTAAGTCGGGCGTGCAATGGAAAACGTTATTTCACCGGGCGAGTTGGCCGTGCGGTTAGGAGCGTGCAACAGTGAGCTCGCATCCGGGAGATAGTGGGTTCGAACCCCACTGTCGGCAGCACTGAAGATGGTTTTCCGTGGTTTCCCGTTTTCACACCAGGCAAATGTTGGGGCTGTACCTTAATTAAGGCCACGGCCGCTTCCTTCCCATTCCTAGGCCTTTCCTGTCCCATCGTCGCCATAAGACCTACCTGTGTCGGTGCGACGTAGGCTAAAGCATAAAAAACAAAACAAAAAACGTTAATTCAGGGATAGCCAGGCTGTGCACTAGAATATGCCATATATTATTTGATTAGTATACAATGGCATAGCAATACGATGGGAACCAAACCAGGACCAGCCAGCCTTTCCTATGTTTTTTAAAACTGCTATTTGTTCGGGGCGTCGTCCCATGTGGATCGTTTGCCCCTACTGGCACCATATTGTATGAACCTGCGTGTAATTGGAATGGCGGTAGTGTGGAATGTAGTGTGTGACGTCACAAACACCCAGTCCCAAGGCCAGGAATATTAATCATTACAATTAAAAAACCCTGACCCGGCCGGGAATCGAACCGCGGGGCCGCCGAGTGACAGGCGGACGCGTTGCCCGCTACACCGCGTTTCCTACGTTGATTTCAACAGGGCTCCATTTTAACTCATTTAAAAAATTATTTTGACGACACACTCATGTGGACTTAAATGTTGTAAATAGGTGTAACACTGATGATGGACCTTAGAGTCCGAAAACCGGTTATGCTATTTGCTTTACGTCGCACCGACACAGATAGGTCTTACGGTGACGATGGGACAGGAAAGGCCTAGGAATGGGAAGGAAGCGGCCTTGGCCTTAATTAAGGTACAGCCCCAGCATTGCCTGATGTGAAAATGGGAAACCACGGAAAACCATCTTCAGGGCTGCCGACAGTGGAATTCGAACCCACTATCTCCCGGATGCGAGCTCACAGCTGCGCGCCCCTAACTGTATGGCCACATAGCCCGGTAAAAACGGCTATGTAATAAAATAGTGTGCTGATACGATTGTTTCTGATTACTACCACGAATAATCTATATATATAAAATAAGAGTTTTGTCTGTACATTGCTCAGAATTTGAAAATAATGGTATTTCTGTATAGGTCATGTCCATAGTAACAAGAAAATGCACTTTTTACTTTTCCGTAATTTCTGTCTGTCTGTCTGTCTGTCTGTCTGTCTGTCTGTCTGTGTGTCTGTCTGTCTGTCTGTCTGTCTGTCTGTCTGTCTGTCTGTCTGTCTGTATGTATGTACACGCATCACGAGAAAACGATTGAAGAGAATTTAATGAAAATCGGTATGTGAAGTCGGGGGATGAGCCTCTACAATCTAGGCTATAAATCATTTTACTCACGCTGAGTGAAATGGTAGTTTAGGGGAAGGCCTAAAATTGAATTCTCAACTATTTATGTTATTGGTGGTCTAATGAAAATCGGTATGTGAAGTCGGGGGATGAGCTTCTACAATCTAGGCTATAAATCATTTTACTCACGCTGAGTGAAATGGTAGTTTAGGGGAAGGTCTAAAATTGAATTCTCAACTATTTATGTTATTAGTGGTTGTATTTTAAAGAAAATGGGTATGCAAAGTTGGAGAATAAATTGCTACAATCTAGGCTGTCAATAATTGTATTCACGCTGAGAAAAATGGTAGTTTAGGGGAAGGCATAAAATTTAATTCTCAAATATTGTTGTTATTATTAGTCCTATCTTGATGAAACTCGGTATGCAAAGTCAGGAAATAAGTAGGTATAGTCTAGGCTGTAAATTATTTTATTCACGCTGAGTGAAATGGTAGTTTAGGGAAGGCCTAAAATGTAATTCTCAAATATTTCTTATTAGAGGTGTAATCGATGAATGATACATAACTAAGGTTATATAGTATTAAATTTCCTATTATTCATGTCTTATACACTGTTACCGTACTGGCTATGATCACAAAGATATTCATGAATTTGGATTTTTGTTACTAAGTCCATATCAGCGCCGAGTAACGAGAAATTGGGTAAACAGTATTTAATGAAAACCGGTATGTAAAGTCGGAGAATAAGAAACTGCAGTTTACGGTATAAAATATTTTACAAATCACAGAGTCGAAAGAAAACTAAATGTGTAGGCCTACAATATAGAAAGCTCATAACATTGGTCAACAATAACATTACATTGACCATTGTTTGTCGTGATGTGCTTTGTGTCTTCTGTTACCCCTCATCTCCGGTAGATAGGATTACTGCTGCGTACATAGTATTTTTTATTTAATTTACGTCGCACCGACATAGATAGGTTTTATGGCGACGATGGGATAGGAAAGGGCTAGGAATGCCTTAGGCATTAATTAAGGCACAGGTCCAGCATTTGACTGGTGTGAAAGTGCGAAACCACGGAATACCATCTTCAGCGCTACCGACAATGGGTTTCGAATCCACTATCTCTCGGATGCAAGCTCACAGCTGCGCACCGCTAACCACACGGTCATCTCGCCCAGTCGTACAGAGTGTAATAGCCTGCCTGAATATTGATGGGAAGTAGCTGGGGAGTTAGATAACTTTCTTCTTTAGCATGTCATTCCCCTGGTTTATGAATTTTCTGATACTACTGGTACCGGTACGTAACACACTGGTCATCATAGCATTCGGGCTATTCAATCCCTACTCTGAGGCGCTGATTGGAATGAATAGTGTGCATATTTAGCGGAACAATGGCAGATGAGTGTTCATGGCCATCTGCGGCCTGGTCATCCCAGCTCTGGAACTTTGGACTATTAGATTGGCACCGCAATCTAACCGCAGCACTGTTCGTTAAATGTGATAAAACGTGCGGCTTTCCATTTGATCGAGTATTTTATGTGATAGCATTGCTTTTAATCGCTACATTCATACTTACGTTTTTGTAATAAGCTATGTTTATTTCAGTTAGGAAAACCACAAAGTCAGTCTTTCTGAGAATCCCGTAGCGAAGCACGGGTACATCAGCTAGTAATTAATAATAATATTAATAAAAATAAATACTTTCATTAACACGGTTTGTTAATATGGATTTGATATTTTATAATGATTATATTACTTTAATATCTGCTGGCCGTCTGGTATGGCAGTATTCATATTGCCAAGTCTAAAGATTCTTAATGCGCTGTATGAACCACGGATTTGGTTTGATTTGGTTTAGTAACAAGTTTATTTCATACAAAACTCACTCTAAGATAAAAATGTTCGGTGCAACTGTGCAGTTATACACATTATACACCAGAAGAGCTGTTGCAGGAACATAGTTCAACATACCGTACGGAATTCTCACACGCGGTAAATGCATTAGGATGGCGGTCGACAATCCCTTCATGAAGCAATAACACTTTATTGCTAGTTGGCTGATGGTAAGAGTCTACGCTTTGTATGCTAAGTTGCTCTCCGTTACCGAAAGTCACGAAAGTGTCTATAAAACATCCCCAACTATCCCGGAAGTGGCAGAAGCAACCATCCAAAAGGAAATATATTGTCTATATAGGGCTTGAAGTTGTAGTTACAAACGGCCTCCTTGGTGAGCTGCTTTCTTTTTAAACGAGATTTGCAGTTCAAGCAAATGTTGCTCGGAGATGCACTATCGCTTTACATAGCCTAAGCGTGACCTTGCATAGAACGCCATCTTTGGATTCTTCCGTTTGGGAAGCCTGGTTAATGTAAGCAATTTGCATCTTTCTCTAAGACAATTACATATCTTGCGAAAGGAAATGCATGTAAGAAGAAAGATAGAACGACCAAAAGAATGGAGCTATTATTCTTAATGTCCGGAAGATGAGGGGAAGAGCATGCTACACTAGCGCTAGTATGTTGGCCAGCGGCCAAAGTCGGCAAGAGTTATAGCAGCACGTGAAGGGCTGGAAATTGGATTGGAAGGGGGCCTTGACTTGAATTATGACGTCATCACCGCCAGAATGAAGGCTCATGTGTCTTTTTCTGAGACTTCTCCAGATTAGCCCTGTTCTTAGCTTCGTATAGATAAAATTTGGGTAGAAAGAGTGAGCAGTATTAAAAGGAGAAGAAAAAAGAATTTAAGAATGTGAGTATGAATCTGCTTTGGTATAAATATGGGAAGAATTAACGTTAAAAATTATCCACTTTAGGTTTGTTTCTGAGTTTGAAGTTTTAAACTGAGCACTTAATACTTCTTCCTAGGAAGCAAATGGCCCACAAGAAAGAAAGATTAGTTTGGAAATTCTTGTTCACAGCTCTGAATAAAATGTATGTAGGGTGAAAATAAGAAAACTTCTAACTCACCAACATTTTTGAAAAGAACTAAGAACTTTATCGAGAATATGGGATGGGAGTGAGTCTAGAAATAATCAAAGGGCACAGGTTCGGTATGCAGTATTCATTAAATCGAACCCCATGGCGTAACAGCCCTGAAAGGCCATGGCCTACCAAGCGACCACTGCTCAGCCCAATGACCTGCAGATTACGAGGTGTCGTATGGTTAGCATGATGAATCTTCTTGGCCGATGTTCTTGGCTGTCTAGACCGGCGTAGTTTTCGTTAGCAGAGTTTAATTTTAACTTCTTATTTGTGTTTTGTTTAGTATATTTGATGACAATATAGGAAGAGTTGGTTTATGTTGTGGATCTGCAGCTTGTGTAATTGTGAAAAGAAGGCGTCAGTTCAAGCGGAATGTGTGGGTTAAAGACTGGCCTAATCATTTGCGGATGAACGAAGAAACATATCTAGATCTGCTGTCCCGTGTTTCTCCGTTGATAAAGGACATTGGTAACGAAGATCTGGACATCATTGGTACCTCTTGATCCGTCAGGAGTAACAATATTGATCGAAGTACCATAGTTTAGGTACGTACCCGTCGTCTGCACTCATTCCACTAACCAAACTTGTCTGTTTTACACAGTTCTTTACGAAATACAGTTTTCAAACTGTTTATCTTCTTTGTCATTAGTGTTTTGTTGGCAAGAGGATCGATCTCTTTAACTTTTTCTACGAGCTTGTTATAAGCTGCCTCACGTTTCACTTTAGAGGTAAATAAATGTAAATAAAAACTACTTTAACAAAGCCTGGTGTACTTGAGAAACGGCTATCAATGTACTGACTACGCACACGGTAAAAAAATACGCGGGATACTTGCCAATCACTGATGCGCATGCACAGAACAGCAGATTTGAGGAACTGGACTGATGCTCCCACACACACACGATTAATTCGGCTTGCCGTCAAGCCGATGTGTCAAGCAAAAATGATGAATTTTCATCATGCCATCAGTTAAAATTTCTGGCTTGAGCTCACATCGTTTGAAAAAACTTTTGCATACACACGGTCAATTCGGCTTGTTCACATCGAACTGACAAGCCGAATTGAACGTGTGTAGCGGGCTTAAGTTTAGACAACGTCGAAGCAGTCATAAAATCAAATCATTAAATGATCACTCCCGTAATTGCAGGCGTAGGCTTACCCTAACCCGCAATACATTCTGTACTCTGCAGGTTGCTAAGCGACTGACACTTTCATTAATATTCTGATATTTGTGATTTTTACCCTTAGTAATGTGATTACATGCAGCCATGTTTGATAACTATCTGTCAAGTCAAGCCAAAGAGTATACACTTCCTCTGATCACGGAAGAATACTATTCCCTTCTAGATGCTCTTCGATTCTCTAACCTTTCCCAGCTTCCAAACATATTCAACAGATGGCAGAGCATTCCTAATAACTTACATGCTACTAAGAGAACAAGTCTATGTAAAAACAGACCTCATTATGACATACGCCTTAGATATTATCTGGGAACACCTATCGAAGGATAATCTAGCTACACCAGAAAGAGTGAAGGGCATGTATCTTTAAAAAGTTCTCTGGCTGGAAAAAGACGCTCCTTCGGGACTAACCTAGCTCACAAGACAACCGTTCTATACAGAAGAACTGCGATAAAAAAAATAGCATTGCCTTCGACGACACAATACCAAGCGTTACATCAAGAACTGCGGAATTTAGAAAAAAGCGAATAAATGGATCGATTTTTATCAAACAAACAGCATGATGAAGCCAGAATGGATGAATTCTGACTACCAACTGCAGCATACCACAACGCGCGTCTTATTGAATGTTCATAAAACCATTGAAAATGCCAGGCAAAACAATATGACTACGGCAGGCATATCAAGAAGAGTTATCTGACATATTTATAAGTTTATAACGAATTAATATTAATTTACTGATTTATGACAGTGTCCATACTAGAGATGATATACATTTTTTAGATAATGAGGGTAGATGGATTCTTATTAGAACGAAAGTGATAGAGACTCGTTGTTTCATGCTGTAGACTGACAGTCGTCTGTAGTGTGGAGAATTCTGACAGGTAGAACAGATTTCAGTCAGGAAATATGTTCAGTTATTATTAGAATTAATGTTGCGGCTCATTGGCTAAATGGTTAGGATGATTGCATTTGGTCCCATGGTTCGATTCCCGGCCAGGTCAGTGATTTTAACTTTTATTGGTTAATTCCTCTGTCTCCGGGCTGGGTATTTGTCCCGTCTTCTTCTCAGGTAGGGCCCCATCTTCACAGGCTCGCAGGTCGCTTATAGGGTATCAACTCGGAAGATCTGCACCAGGCCTCTACGGAGGCTACGCGTCATAATAATATAGTGACTTTTGGCAGTGGCTTTACTAGAGACGAAATTAATTATGTATTTTGTACGTAATAAGGTAGACAGAGTCTCACTAGTACAAAATTAGGACAAAAGTAATAGAGATTCCTGAAAAATCTGTAGTATTTCAGCACAATTTTAGCGAATTAACCTTCAGAACTCCCTGAAAAGGAATTTTTGTCCGAATCTTTACTTATGTTTCGAAGATATAAATAAATACATTTATTAATGTGCTTGTAATTTCAGGTGACCACAAGCATCCAGAATACTACAGCAAGTTTATACATTAATAGCCTACAGCGGTTATCTATGAAATGAAAATCCACAATCTGTGTCTAGTCATTCGACCGGGTCAGGGATGGAATGAATGAAGCCTCATCTAGCGGCGAAGATAGGAATTGTGTCGGCTGCGGAAGCCTGTCGCACTCCTCTGGGACAAAGATTAATGACTGACAGGTGAAATGAAACGATATTGGAAAGTGTTGCTGGAATGAAAGATGACAGAGAAACCTGGAGTGCCCAGAGAAAATCCTGAGCAGCCTCCGCTTTTTCCAGCACAAATTTCACATGGAGTGATCGGGATTTCAACCAAGGAATCCAGCGAAGAGCGGCTGGAGAGCTGCCGCCTGAGCCACGGAGGCTCTCACAGCGTTTATGAATGAAGGTGACAAAAATCATACAGAGATATAAATGATATATCCAAACCAAACCAAACCCCATGACACTACTACCCTTGAAGGGCCTTGGCCTACCAAGCGACCGTTGCTCAGCCCAAAGGGCTGCAGATTGCGAGGTGTCGTGTGTTCAGCACGACGATTCCTCTCGGCCGTTATTCTTGGCTTTCGAGACCGGGGCCGCTATCTCACCGTCAGATAGCTCTTCAATTCTAATAACGTAGGCTGAGTGGACCTCGAACCAGCCCTCAGGTCCCGGTAAATATCCCTGACCTGGCCGGGAATCGAACCCGGGGTCTGCGGGTAAGAGACAGGCACGCTACTCCTACACCACGGGGCCGACTTATGATATATCACCACAGGTAAATTTTGTAACACCAAGCTCGATAGCTACAGTCGCTTAAGTACGGCCAGTATCCATTATTCGGGAGATAGTGAGCTCGAATCCCAGTGTCGGCAGCCCTGAAAATGGTTTTCCGTGGTTTCCCATTTTCACACCAGGCAAATGCTGGGGTTATACCTTAATTAAGGCCACGGTCGCTTCCTTCCCAGACCGTCCAGAGTCGGTTTTTCCCTCGGACTCAGCGAGGGATCCCACCTGTACCGCCTCAAGGGCAGTGTCCTGCAGCGCGAGACTGTGGGTCGTGGGATAAAACTGGGGAGAAGGACCAGTACCTCGCCCAGGCAGCCTCACCTGCTATGCTGAACAGGGGCCTTGTGGGGGATGGGAAGATTGGAAAGGATAGACAAGGAAGAGGGAAGGAAGCGGCCGTGGCCTTAAGATAGGTACCACCCCGGCATTTGCCTGGAGGAGAAGTGAGAAACCACGGAAAACCATTTCAAGGATGGCTGAGGTGGAATCAAACCCACCTCTACTCGGTTCTCTCGAGGCTGATTGGACCCGTTCCAGCCCTCGTACCACTTTTCAAATTTCGTGTCAGAGCCGGGAATCGAACCCGGGCCTCTGGGGGTGGCAGCTATTCACACTAATCACTACAACACAGAGACGGAAAAAATGACGCTTTACCGTTCTATAATTACTTTCCGCGCTGTTTTATTGGTCATTGTCTCTCATTGGTCGAACTCCGCTTCACAGTAATGTTCACACGGGTAGTTGAATTTTCACCGGGCGAGTTGGCCGTGCGGTTAAGGGCACGCAGCTGTGACCTCGCATCCGGGAGATAGTGGGTTCGAATCCCACTGTCTACAGCCCTGAAGATGGTTTTCCGTGGTTTCCCATTTTTACAGCAGGCAAATGCTTGGGCTGTACCTTAAAGCCACGGCTGCTTCCTTCCACTACCAAAAAGAAATAATATGTCACTATCACCATGTTGATTAATGTATAGGTTAATCCACTTCCGACAGATAAATATATTATTATCACACTGGCATAAAGTTCGTATTACTTTCATTAATCCAGGACCAGATGACCATATTTACGACTCTGGTAGCTTAGTGGACAGTTCACGACTTTAAATAACATTAATGTTTACTGTATGTGTTATTATTAAATAACTCCATGCACAGACCTCTTGTATCTGTAATAGCAACACACACAACAAACAAAAACGTTACCGTTACGCCATGAGTCAAACATACCAACGACTTGCCTAGCGATCTATCAACATTATTTATAATTAAATATTTAATTTAAATTGAAATTTAATTTAAAATGGGACAATTTACCACAGGTCCGTCTCTGTGGTGTAGTGGTTAATGTGATTAGCTGCCACTCCCGGAGGCCCGGATTCGATTCCCGGCTCTGCCACGAAATTTGGAAAGTGGTACGAGGGCTGGAACGGGGTCCACTCAGCCTCGGGAGGTCTCTCGCTGGAGGGTAAGTGGATTAACAAGAAGAATGATAAGAAGTCGAAGAAGTAGTTCACCGTAGTATGCATAAAATATTGTACGCAACAGCCACTAGAGTGATAAGTTTACGTTACTCGTTTCGAAATTCACTCTCTGGTGCTGTTGCATAAATAACTAGCCTATTTCCAAGTAGTCAGCAGTATAAATGACATCCTGAATTTCTTGGAAAAATTAATTTTAACATAAAGAAAACCAATTTACGAGTGCGTCAACTATTTTATTTCAAACATTCAAATTCCCTATTCCATAAGAAATCACCATAGATTGGAATGTGTGGCACCTGTAACAAGAACTGTTTGAGACGAATTAGGTTAACTTCACGCTATTGTTAACCAGGAGAAATGTACGTTAGTAAAACCATAATAAAAATGATAGTATCAGTTATAACATTTGTATTAGTTACGATGTTAGTGCTGGTTATAATTATTTTATATAGTAGGTATTGTCCGCCTCTGTGGTGTAGTGGTTAGTGTGATTAGCTGCCACCCGCAGAGGCCCGGGTTCGATTCCCGGCTCTGCCACGAAATTTGAAAAGTGGTACGAGGGCTGGAACGGGGTCCACTCAGCCTCGGGAGGTCAACTGAGTAGAGGGGGGTTCGATTCCCACCTCAGCCATCCTGGAAGTGGTTTTCCGTCGTTTCCCACTTCTCCTCCAGGAAAATGCCGGTATGGTACCTAACTTAAGGCCACGGCCGCTTCCTTCCCTCTTCCTTGTCTATCACTTCCAATCCTCCCATACCCCGCAAGGCCCCTGTTCAGCATAGCAGGTGAGGCCGCCTGGGCGAGGTTCTGGTCATTCTCCCCAGTTGTATTCCCCGACCCAGAGCCTGAATCTCCAAGACACTGCACTTACTTGAGGCGGTAGAGGTGGGATCCCTCGCTGATTCCGAGGGAAAAACCGACCCTGTAGGGTAAACAGATTACGAGCGAGTGAGTAGGTATTATTTGTATCGATATTTTTCACTGATTAATCAATTAGGGATATAAAATTACGTTTAGGAGATTGAACCATTCCAGGTCAATTGGTCCAACAGAAAGATCACAAAAAAATTACCACAACTAAAATGTCCAATCAAATAAGGCCACGAGTAAAACTGTTCAAATTCAACATGACAAAATGTTAATAATAATGTTATTGATTTTAGCAAAAAAAGCAAAGTCATCTCCGTACAGACCATGGAGTCCATTGGAGGGGTGGAAGGTAAAGGCTTCCACCATTCGTAACCTCGGCACGTGATGGGGTAGAGTGGTTAGCTCTACGCCCCGCCGCCTTTGCCCCCAGGAAATAACCTGGTACTCATTTTTCGTGTAGGCTGAGTGAACCTCAGGGCCATATGCACCTCCGGAAGTGGAAATCTCTTAAATTTTACGACTTCCTGACGGGGATTCGAACCCACGTCGTTCCGGGCGAACCGAGCACGCCTTTACCGCCTAGGCCAGGCAGCCCCTTATTGATTTTATGTCCCACTAATTACTTTTACGTTTCCCTGAGACGCCAGTCAAAACGTAAAATGTACAAAAAGTCCACAAATCAATATAGGTGTACCATAAATAGAAAATGTCAAGGAATGGTTTAATGACATGCTGTCCAGCTCTATGGTTAAATGGTTAGCGTGCTAGCTTTTGATTCATGGGGTCCCGGATTTGATTCCCGGCTTGGTCGGGGATTTTAACCTAATTGTTTAACTCGTCTGGCTCGGCCGTCTTCTAGGAAAAGACCTGCACCAGGCCATTTGGGAGGCCACACGCGTTTATTATTATTATTATTATTATTATTATTATTATTATTATTATTATTATTATTACTATTATTTCGGGGTATCTGTGGAACGCAGAGGTGATGAAAGAAGGTGCGGGCCTGAATGGGTCTAACTACAGTCTCAAAATTAATTTAAAGCTTTAACAAAGGTTATATTTCTTTAGAATTTCAAAAATCAACAAATAACAACATAACAGGTAGGCCCTACAATTAGCGATTTCGTAACAAGTCAAGGAAAATACAATATTAGTGAATTCAACAGGTCCTGGGATTCAAGCCCCTCGCTTTACAATTCTTGAGCCCCCAGCTCAAATTTACAAAGCACACATTATTCAAGGGCAGAAATCCCCTAATTCAAGAGCACTTGCTCTCCAAAATACAATATCTAGCCTTCCAGAGGCACTCGTTACAATTGCAAAATTTGAAAAAGAGCTAACAGGCTCTCAGTTTCTTACTGCCTACTCAAGGCAACATTACATCAATCTCTGGTATCTCAAACCACCATTTACAAATTGAACTTACAGGAGTATTTAATACCCAACCTACCGGGCCTTCATGGAAAAGAACAGGTTAAATAACTGGCCCAAACACCAGGTGAATGGAAGCACACGGCGTTCCATAATAATGAACACTTAAAAACCTAAAGGGCTCTAGGCCAATGAAACAGGGGCTATTCCCAGACTACTGAGGTGACTCGTATAGGAATAACTTTAACACTTTACAGAAGAAAAGTTACAAAACGTAGTCACCTCAAACCAAGATGAAGGGGAGCTCGAGAGGGTACATCACTCTCTATCCCCGGTTTACAGTTACAGATTTTATGAAGGGTTTTACATTAGCCGGAAGAAAGTTACATTTTAGAAAAGCTTGTTACATAACTAAAGAGTCGGACCTTTCCCTCGGGTTAAACTGCGGAGGTACCAAGGAAGAAAGAAGTTATGTGGCCATTACCTTGTAGATGTTCTGTTGACCGATGAAAGAGTCCGCCCGCCTCCTGCTTTGACACACACACTCAGTAAGATGACGATCAATTGACCAAGAAACGAGAAAATCCGCAGTTTATAAACCCTCAGGGAAGGTTCGAGATCATTCAGGACTAAATTAGCCACATTCTCTCAGTTTTATTGGATGAATTTCCAAGTTACACTTAGAATCGAACAAGAAGCCAGTGATAGGTTGAAAATTAATTACAGTAATTAGGGATTGGCTAGATTCAAAAACTGGCGGAAAGAAAAGTAAATATTGCCAACCCAAAAATAAATGAACATCATTCAGTTATAAAAACCTAGAAATACAAAACTTCTTTAAATTATAAGTTTTTACACCTCGCACTAGGGTGCGTGATCATAGTCTTTTAGTAGTGTCATCTGTGGAAGAAGGTCCAAACTTCTTGATGATTGTCAAAAAGCTAGTAGAAATTCTGTCAGTTTAGGCAACTGCACAATAACAAAATTACATCATATTTCTGTGGTGACATCTTCTGAGTAAAGTTCTAAGTTGGTGTAGTTTCAGTTTCACTGTTCTACCAACAGAGGGGTTCGTTTAGACGCTGAATTTGAATGCTTGGCGTTGGGGTGTACCTCCCGGTACAATTATTATTATTATTATTATTATTATTATTATTATTATTATTATTATTATTATTATTATTATTGTACCGGGCGGTACACCTCCACGCAGCGAATTCAAATATTGCGCCAGTTGAAATCCCTCTACAGGAGGAAGCCTGAACTTTAACAATCTGTATTAAATCAAAAGTTTCTCGGAAGATGTCTCTACTGTGAATTTTGAAGTGTTCTGAACTATGTCTGTTTCGATTTGTATTTGTTTGCTCTGTAGTAAGAAGTGTGAACATTCTCTTCTAGATGGCACTACTTAAGAACTATAATTGTGCACCCTAGTGCAAAGGGAAGGAACTTTTTTGGAAGAAATTTGGTATTCATAAGTTTGTTCTTTGTTAAATTCCTTTCAGTCATTTTTTGGGTTGGCAGTATAACCCTTCTCTTTCCGCCAGTTTTGAATTTAACCAATCGGTAATTTCTGTAATTAATTTTCCTCCAATCATAGCTTTCTTCCTCAGGTTTCCATGTGTAATTCCTTGTCTACCAATAAAGTTGAAGGGGTGTGTCTTTTCATTCTTGAAAGGTCTCGAATTTTCCAGGAGGGTATAAAAACTGCTGATTTTTTAGGTCTCGGGGCCACTTCAGTAACATCTTTCGCAGTGTGTGAACATATATAGCAGGGGGCGGGAAGCGCCTCTTTCTCCAAGCAGCAGTTCAGCTACAAGGTAATGGCCTGTTAATATCTTATGTCTTGCTAGCTCAGCAGTTTTAACCCGCGGGGGAAGGTTCGAATCCTTTTAATGTAAACCTTACTATAACCATGTAAAGTAGCTGCAATTTGGGATAGAGAGTGCTTAACCCTCTCGAACTCCCCTTCATTTTGAATTTGAGGTGACTATGTTTTCGTAACCGTTTTTCTCTTCCGTCTTAAAGTCTTAAACTTATTTGCCAACTAGTCACCTCCCTAGTATGGGATTAGCCCCTGTATAACTTATCGAGTGCCATCTAGGTTTTAAGAAGTTTCATATAGGAGTGCAAGCTACGCTTCCAGTCAATTCGTTTTTTGGGCCATTTAATTAACCCAGTGTTTGTTTTCTTCATGTGAAGGCCCTGTAGGTTGGGTACAAGATACCCCTGTTTCACGGTATGTGCGCCTTAAGGGCAGTTAGGAATAAATGTGGTTGTAGCCTTTAACAGGCTGGTAAAATTGAGAGCGGGTCTGCTGTTTTCATCTTAACATTGTAATTAGGAGCAAGTGCTCCTTGTACTTAGGGGTTTTCTAGCCTGTAACTATTGTGGTGGTGAGCTGAGAGCTCATAAATTAATCTTGGGGCTCTGTAAATTCTTAAATTGTTAACTTGCTACGTGGTACCTGTTACATCTTTGTTATTTGTTGTCATTTGTTGATTTTGAAAAGAAAATATAACCTTTGTTAATGTTTTAAATTAACTTTAATTTCTAAAGTTGAGACCTATTCCTTTCCGCACCTTCTTTCACCTCTAACTACCACGGAAAACTCCGTAACAATTATTATTATTATTATTATTATTATTATTATTATTATTATTATTATTATTATTATTATTATTGTGACATGGAAATTTATGCAAAACATATTACAAGAGCAGAATGAGGCAGAGAATAGCATAATCCAAATTCAAAATGGTCACACGAACGTGAGGGAACAAGTAGGCCTATATTACAAGGAATTGTACGTCGGTGCAATGAATATAACGACAATGATAATGTGAAGATAAATGAAGAGGCATGTTGGCTCAGGAGAATATTATGAAATGAAATTAAATTGCACAATACTGTTTGTATAGTCGCTCAGAAAAACAAGAAGACAATGAGCACAGAATGTTGCTCGCATTTATATTTTTTTCAGACTTAATCATTATCAATGAAATGTCCGACACGTTGGCAGAACGGTCAGCGAACTAGCCTTCGGTTCAGAGGGTCCCGGGTTCGATTCCCGGCCGGGTCGGGGATTTTAACCTTAATTGGTTAATTCCAATGGCACGGAGGCTGGGTGTATGTGTTGTCTTCATCATCATTTCATCACGACGCGCATGTCGCCTACGGGGGTCAAATAGAAAGACCTGCACCTGGCGAACCGAACCCGTCCTGGGATATTCCGGCACTAAAAGCCATACGACATTTCATTTTTTCATTATCAATATATAATAGTGATGTAAATTCGCACTAACACACACGGGGTTTTCGGCAACGCAAGGACGGGAAGGAAGTGGCCATGACTTTAAATTTTTTTTTTTTTTTTGCTAGTTGCTTTACGTCGCGCCGACACAGATAGGTCTTATGGCGACGATGGGACAGGGAAGGGCTGGGAGTGGGAAGGAAGCGGCCGTGGCCTTAATTAAGGTACAGCCCCAGCATTTGCCTGGTGTGAAAATGGGAAACCACGGGAAACCATTTTCAGGGCTGCCGACAGTGGGGTTCGAACCTACTATCTCCCGAATACTGGATACTGGCCGCACTTAAGCGACTGCAGCTATCGAGCTCGGTATGACTTTAATTAAGGTACAGCCCGAGTACCTGGCGTAAATATGAGAAACCACAGAAAACCATCTTCAGGACTTCCCACGATGGGATTCGAACCTATCATCTTCCGAATGCAAGCTCATGGCTACGTGACCTAACCGCGGTGCCAACTTGATCGGGCACCTCCAACGTAGACATAAACTCTATGGATACCCACAACAAACATTATATCTATAAGTTCGGCTGTTTATGAGAAAAGTGTACCTGCGATCAACTTATACAATACGGGCGTTTTCCAAAATGGCAATTTCATGAGCGTGGAAACTGGACCTGAATGTTAGTGAACATTTCATTATGTGCTACCCGGCTGATAATCTGTTGAACGTTCGGTTGTTGAGCGTGAAATGTTTCAGTGCCTTTTCTTCTTCTTCTTAATCTGCTTACCCTCCAGGTTCGATTTTTCCCTCGGACTCAGTGAGGGATCTCACCTCTACCGCCTCAAGGGCAGTGTCCTGGAGCAGTGTCCTGGAGCTTCAGACTTTGAGTTGGGGGATACAACTGGAGAGGATGACCAGTACCTCGACCAGGAGGCCTCACCTGCTATGCTGGGGCCTTACGGAGAGATGGGGAGATTGGATGGGATAGACAAGGAAGAGGGAAGGAAGCGGCCGTGGCCGTAAGTTAGGTACCATTCCGGTAATTGCCTGGAGGAGAAGTGGGAAACCACGGAAAACCACTTCCAGGATGGCTGAGGTGGGAATCGAACCCACCTCTACTCAGTTGACCTCCCGAGGCTGTGTGGACCCCGTTCCAGCCCTCGTACCACTTTTCAAATTTCGTGGCAGAGCCGGGAATTGAACCCGGGCCTCTGGGGGTGGCAGCTAATCACACTAACCACTATACCACAGAGGCGGACAGAGATATATGACGATGTATTCTATAATTTATTGTTAAGTTTAATTTCACTTTTCTTCTGTGGTCTTATGGTAATTTTGTTGTCTTAATATTGTTAGGCAGTTGGTTTTACGTAGGGGCTGCTTGGCCGAGGCGGTAAAGGCGTGCTCGGTTCACGCGGAAGGACGTGGGTTCGATTCCCCGTCAGAAAGTCGTAAAATTTAAGAAACGGAATTTCCACTTGCGGAGGTGCACATGGCCCTGATGTTCACTCAGCCTACACCAAAAATGCGTACCAGGTTAATTCCTGGGGGGCAAAGGCGGCCGAGCGTAGATTCAACCACTCTACCCCACCAAGTGCCGAGGTTACGAATAGTGGAAGCCTTTACCTTCCCCCCCCCCCCCGCTCCTCCAGGGGCCCTCAGGAGATCTTTTACGTGCCAGTAAATATTTCTTTCCTTTATAAGGGGGCAATGACCTAGCTGTTAGGCTCCTTTAAACAACAAACATCATCATCATCATCATCATCGTCATCATCATCATCATCATCTTTCTTTTACAGCTGATTGAACTGTACTGCATTTAAGAACTAATCCATCAATTGTAATTGGTGTTAGTCTCTGTTATTGTTATCACAACTAAAATGTCCGACCTAATAAGGTCACAAGTAAAAATGTTCAGTTTCAAGAAGACAAAATGTTGATAGTAATATTATTGATTTATGTCCCACTAATTAATTTTACGTTTCCCTGAGAAGCCAGTAAAAATGTATAGAAATGTCCAGAAATCAATTAACGCCGTAAATAGAAATGTCAAAGAATGATTTCGAGGTATGGCGCCCAGCTCCATGGCTAAATGGTTAGCGTTTCTTTCGATAGTTTTTGTCTTTAACGAATAAAAGTGCGGAAGTGTGACTATATCTATGGAGTGTTAATGGTACACCACAGTATTATAAATAAATAAATAAATAAAATAAATTAAATAAATAAATAAATAAATAAATAAATAAATAAATAAATAAATAAATGCTCACATTCAGCTTTGGATTTGATTTTCGTATTGCTAGTCAACACTCAAAATACATTTTCCCGCCAGGAGCCGGTGGCCTGAAATGTGGATCCTGAAAAGAACAGCAACAAAACAAAAAACAACAACGAGAATAACAGCAAGAGCAATATAATAATAATAATAATAATAATAATAATAATAATAATAATAATACCGGGGGAACACCTTCCGCGGCCAGTTAAACTGCGCGCCTTCTCTAAGGCCATCTATGTAATCTAGAATTGGTGTACTTTGGTATTCAACTGTTAGATGTCTCTATCATCGTATTAATTGCTCCCTCTATCAGGACGAACTCTAATTATTATATAAATATTTTTTTTACAGTTGGCAAACCTTAGGGTTTGAGGATTGTTTTGTTTATGTATCAAATTTATCAACACTCCAGCTGGTTCCTTCTTCAACAGAAATTTGTAAATAGTTTATCTAGGCAATTAAAAATTGGAGGTATGTATAGGAATCCAACCAATCAGTAAAGAGTTCTGGAAGCTTCCCCTCAAAAATACTACAAAAGTTGGGCGTTTTAGGGCCGTGTTTTCTAAATTGCTTCAATGTGAGGAGGGTGTATTGACGTGAACCAGGAGGCAGGGGCGCGAATGGCGTTAGGAAGGCCCAGCAACTCAAGGTAATGGCAGCATTTTCATAGCTATATGATAGCTCCGGTGTATAGTTTGAAGGGAAGGTTTCACCTCTCTTATTCATGTAAATTTCTAAATTTGGTGATTTAAATGTAGAATTTTCTGCAAGTCTGAGGACTCTATACTATTCCCTACTGGGAAATATGTAATGCAAGGGAACAAAGAGGGATTAACCTCTGGGGGTTCCCATTCAAATTGGCATGGGGTGACTAAAAGTTTCTAACCTCTAAATTTCTTTAATCATACTTGCTTTAATATTTCTTAGTTAGTCACCCCGGTATAAAATAGGTTTAGCCTCAGTATCATTGGGCTATAAGCCCTCTTAGAGCTTTAACTATTCCTATATGGAGGGCAAGTGTTTCGCCTCCGCGCATTTTGTTTATGGCCAGCCATGTTCAACCTTTTCTTTGTACATTAAGGCCATTTAGTATGGGCAATTATGCCCCTGTTTATTCGCTAATTGTTTCTCGTGTGAAGTTCCCTTTAGGAACAGTAAGTTGAGCATCGGGGCTACTTGGTGTAAATACTTTAATTGAGGACAACCGATGGGTTGTCAGGTGTAACTTATGTGCGTCATAAGAAATTGATGCCTTTGCAAAGCTGGATCATGGTACCTTTTGGAACTTAGAATTCTGTGTCGTATAAATGATCGGAGAAAAACAGGCCCTTTGTAAAATATTGTTCCTGTCAAGAGCAATAAAGCTCTTTTCTATCAACCAAACTATTTTATTTTGCTAGGGGCTTTACGTCGCACCGACACAGATAGGTCTTATGGCGACGATGGGATATGAAAGGCCTAGGAGTTGGAAGGAAGTGGCCGTGGCCTTAATTAAGGTACAGCCCCAGCATTTGCCTGGTGTGAAAATGGGAAACCACGGAAAACCATCTTCAGGGCTGCCGATAGTGGGATTCGAACCTACTATCTTCCGGATGCAAGCTCACAGCCGCGCGCCTCTACGCGCACGGCCAACTCGCCCGGTAACCAAACTATTAACAATTGTAAATTGTGTACCTGATTTTCGGACTTTTAAGTCCTTGTTTTGTTAGAGCTGACGAGCTCATTAATATTGTTGTTATTCACTCCGATTTTCTATTTATCAATTTTTTTAAATAGAAAAGAGGGAAAGATATATCATTTCAAAATTTGTTGCTTTAAATTCTGCTCTAGTTAATTCCTTGTCCACCCATTCAACCCTACGCTTCTTATCCCTCTGCGATCCACGATATTACCTTAACAATAATAATAATGACCTTATCTACAATTGGTGCTAAGAGACGCCTGAGTGCCAGCATTTTGGTCTTAGATGGATTATTTAAATTTACTGACAAAAGTACCTTGCAATAAAATACTCTTAAATATCAAAAGGCCGTGTCGATGTTCCATCTTGCAACATTTTGCTCGGGAGGCGAGTGCCTAATCAGGTCCATTATTTAGCTCCAGTTGCAAGTAGCCTAATCTTCGAATAAAGCTGCTGGAATTGCGTTTTGGCTTATTCCGGTCTACTTCAACCCCACTATCTCTTGACAGTCCTTCATTCAAATGCTGGGATAGTATCAAATTCCATGTTAATGTGCTGAAGACGGACGGATCTTTAGTAGGAATATTATTATTTCTTCAAGATCGTGTCGTTACTATGCACAACATTTGTAAAGAATGCAGATAATGTAATAGACAAGGAATGCCAAGAAGAACTTTTAACCTCCAAAGAAGCAGGGTGGAACAAAGAAAGATTGACAGACTAACGGAGTTCTGAGGTTTCTTAACGCTCTCTGTGAGTGACGCTTGGCTTTAGGACTGTGTCGTAACATGGTTTAGGACTGACAAGATAAGAACATAAATAACTTTTTTGTTTAAATTTCGACCTTCGGTCTCACATCGCGCATAAAACACGCTGTAAGGTCTTTTTTCCTGCTCCATCGAGCCCTCCGCTGTGATATAGTGCTCATTGTCTAATACATTTCGATAGTTTTTGTCTTTAACAAATAAGAGAGCGGAAGTGTGGCTATATCTATGGAGTGTTAATGGTACACTACAGTGTTGCTGTTCACACATGTTCGGTTTCCTCTCGGTCTGCACAGACATTCGTCTTCCCCTCCATCAGTGTCATTGTAACAGCGTAACAAAAAATTGAAAGCCAGTGGCAACTAGGTGCACGTGAAACAACGAGCCAATTGGGACGCCGAAACCTCCTCCTACAACAACCACCCTTCCACAGTCCACACCAGTACCGTGATTAGTATTCTGTTCGAATACTTATAATGCAATCATATTTTGTGTGTAGACTTTCAATTGGTCCGAAAGTTCGTTTATTTTTCGTTTAATTTTATTTCGTTATCCATTTAAACTTACAGGGTTGATTTTTCTCTCGGAATCAGCGAAGGATCCCACCTCTACCACCTCAAGGACAGTGTCCTGGAGAGTGAGATATTTGGGTCGGGGATACAAGTGGATAGGAGGACCAGGCGGCCTCACCTGCTATGTTGAATAGGGGCCTTGCAGGGGGATTGGAATATTGGAAGGGATAGGCAAGGAAGGGAAGGAAGCGGCCGTGGCCTTAAGTTAAGTACCATCCCGGCATTTGTCTGGAGGAGAAGTGGGAAACCACGGAAAACCACTTCCAGGATGGCTGAGGGGGGAATCGAATCTACCTCTACTCAGTTGACCTCCCGAGGCTGAGTTGACCCCGTTCGAGCCCTCGTACCACTTTTCAAATTTCGTGGCAGAGCCGGGAATCGAACCCGGGCCTCCGGGGAATGGCAGCTAATCACACTTAGCACTACACTACAGAGGCGGACTCGTTCATTTTAATCCTTAGAAATTACAAATACTTCGGTACGTACTTTGGAGCAATGTCGGGCAGAAAAATTCTAGGCGGATAATTTCAAGTAGGCCCACAGTAAAACTTCGAC
This sequence comes from Anabrus simplex, assembly GCF_040414725.1. Lineage (NCBI taxonomy): Eukaryota > Metazoa > Arthropoda > Insecta > Orthoptera > Tettigoniidae > Anabrus > Anabrus simplex. The sequence continues at coordinate 624,792,352 of NC_090265.1, read as the reverse complement.
TATCTATTGCTATTTGTTTTACGTCGCACATAGATAGGTCAATGGAATGGGACAGGGCAAGGCCCAGGAAGGAAGTGACCATAGCCTTAACTAAGGTAAAGCCCTGGTTTGTCTGGTGTGAAAGTCGAAACCATGGAAAACCAGCTTCAGAGCTGTGGACAGTGGGGTTCGAACCCACCATCTTCCGAATTCAAGACCACAACTACGTGATCCAACCGCTAGACATTTCTCTTTATAAGAAATTAATAATAATAATAATAACAAATAAACAACATTTTATTTTTATTCAGATTCAAGTAATATAAAACATAGATAAATTTAGATTAAGTAGATTGTAAATATCTAAATATAACAGAGGCGACACTAACTTTTTACCGTGCGTGTGTAGAGATTTTAAGTAATTTGTTTCGATTGTTTTAACTCCACTTCTTTGATTTCATATTAATTTAAACGCCACCATCACATATACGACCTTCATGTCCGACTTTCACTATGTGATGTGGGTTAGTTACGGGAGAACTGCAAATCATCCAAACATGGTTGTGGTCATTGCCAGCTATGGCTTAGTTTGACATGCCTTGACTAGAGGATGGATCCATGAAAGGAATATCTCTTTCTGCTATTGGTTTATTTTCGTCGCTTGGAATTTTAGTCAACAACTCCGTGTACTTAGTGCTTTTGAAATCTGGCAGATAATTTGTCTGACACTGGTAACTGTACTAACGTATGTTGTTGTTGTTATTGTTTGGGTAATCACTCCAGCTCACCATGCCACACTATTCTGTGCTAATCTTTCCATTGCTACATAACTACTTCACCCTACATCTACTCTAATCTGTTTGTCATATTCATTCTTTTGTCTACCCCTACTATCTAACCCCCTACAGTTCCCTCATAAACTAAATGATCAAGACCTGGGTGTCTTAAAAAGTGTCCTATCAATCTATCTCTTCTTCTGATCAAATTTAGCCAAATCATTCTTATCCTGTCACCAACTCCATTCAATACGTTTTTGTGATCCGATCCACCCTTCTGACCACCATTCTTCCGTAGTACCACATTTCATGTTATCTTTCTTTCTGCCATGGTTATTGTCCATGTTTCACTTCCATAGAATGTTTCATTCCACAAGAAAAGACTTCAAAAACACATTTCTGATATGATTATCTAATCTCACGCGTGCAAACCGAGGCGCATAGGTTCTGTGCACCGTGCATCGGCCCTACTCGGCTCTGTTGGGACAAGCATTTTGCCTCGGGACGACTCGGTTAAGCTCGGCTAAGCTCGGCTCAACTCTGCTCGGCTGGTGGAGCGCTGCAGAGCAAGTGAGGACGGAGCAGACAGGCGGAGCGAGAGAGACAGGCGTAGGGAAAGAGAGAGACAGCGCTATTCCTTAAAATTGAGGAATGGGGTGTGCACTCTCGTCAACCCAGCGAAGTCTTCTTTTGCACCTTGCGCCGCGCAATGCATCGGTGCATGCACCCTGAGAGGCGCTGCTCTAGAGTTTCATGTCCTATCCACCTCTGCCATCGCTAGTTATTCTGCAACTCATGTAGAACTAGTCTCATTTATGTTTAAGTTTATAATTATTATTAACAGAAATGCTATTCAGCTTCTCCTAGATACATGTTGCCCAGTAGACAATCATTTCAAACATCAGTTATAATATATCTTAAAATCAGATAGTAAATGCTATTTCCATAATTATGTCATTCATAACAGTTATACAAATTATTCCTCAAAATACTGTATCAACAGAACGCTTAACAGCTACCCAGGCCACCGTGTCAATAAGTCGATTGTATAGCCTAATTGTGGGTTCTTAGGCATCGCATTTCTCTTTATGAATACCCGCTGGTTGAATTTCAGAGGCTCCAGTTCTAATTGTAGGGTCAATTATGAAACCATGGGTCGAGCCAATGGCTATCATACCCATCCGCTTTCAGGATCTATTGAGCGCAAGTCCATGTATTTCCTCGTGTACTTTAACTTTATATTGATGCTCCCTTAAGGTATCAGTGATCAAGGCCCGAATACGGTGATGGCACGTATTTCTAAGGACTTCACCATGTTTGCAAGCACCCTAGACGTGTGCAAGAGTTTCTATCTGCACCGTTGCCACCTCGGGACCTCCCTGGTAATGGGATAAACGCTAGCTTTGATTTTCAGTAAAACTCTCAATTCATTGCTCGATAATCCCTCAGGATCTGTCACCCATCCGTTGGTTGCCATGTGTTCCTTGAACAGAAAAACTTCTTTGCCCTTATGAGGAAAGGAACGCCACCTTTCACATTATTTCACCCTCAGGTCTTGTCTCAGTAGACGGGCACATAATGTTTACTGTATTCGGGAGATAGTGGGTTCGAACTCCACTGTCGGCAATCCTGAAGATGGTTTTCCGTGGTTTCCCATATTCACACCAGGCAAATGCTGAGGCTGTAGTTTAATTAAGATCACGGTCACTTCCTTCCCACTCTAAGCCATTTCCTAACTGTGGCTGTGCGACGTAAAGAAATGTGCAAAAAACCCTGTTTATTGTTTTAAAAATGTTTTACGTTGCACCGACACAGATAGGTCTTATGGCGACGATGGGATAGGAAAGGCCTAGGAGTGGGAAGAAAGCGGCCGTGGCTTTAGTTAAGGTACAGCCCCAGCATTTGCCTGGTATGAAAATGGGAAACCACAAACCATTTTCAGGGCTGCCGTCAGTGGGGTTCGAACCCACTATCTCCCGGATGCAAGCTCACAGCTGCGCGCTCTTAATCGAACGGCAAACTCGCCCGGTGTTCTATTTTTTTGCTATGGAAATATGTACATAATTCTTAATTTCTTTTACTGTTTGTGTGTGTTCAAGTGTAACGAAAGGACCGCAAGTAATAGTCGTCTAACTATGTCCATTTTCTTTCTTTCAGCTGTTTTTAATCTAATATTTCCAGATCACATGACTTCGTTCGGATGCATTCCATTAATTCCATTAATTTTCTACCGTTTGTATTAGCTGCCATTAAACTGGAATTCTAGAATGGGTGATAGGGGAATTCGCACATACTTGCCTTTCAGTCGTCGTCAAGTGGGATGGAAATCCTGAAATCCTGAAATCATTTATGAGGAAACTGGGAATTGAACTCTGACCGTATTAATGTTAAAGCATTATTGTTGATCCTTTTCAGATACTTGTTGCCCTGAAATGCAAAACTATTTTTCAGCGCTGTTATATACATTTAATTACACCTATAATTCACGGTTGAATATGTTGCACACGTTTCTGCAATACTGCAGTAGTGTTTACCGACAAGCAGTGCTATCTTGAATCTCAGGAGAATAAATGATATAATGGTAAGATCATTTTAAAGCAATAGTTAAATGATAAAGTGCTGTAAAATCTTTGAGATGATCAGTGTTTTATAGGAGCAATGCGATTGTGTTCTTTGTCGTTTGTAAAATGGTCATTCTTGTATTTAATCACGAGACAAGATTTGAATTCGAATCCCTTGTAAGAGCACAATGAATGCTCAAATTACTTATTATAATAGTGGGCAATATTTTTTGTTGCAGGTCTCGTGTAATATAATAGCACAATTATAAGCCACATTGCGCCTCTCCCCTCCTCGTGCCATAGATCTGCAGCGACCCCTGAAACCAGGCAACCCCGAACAACATAATGGTTCCCTTCATGCGTTTGATGTGAAATATATTAGGTTTCCAGCTCCCTCCCCATCCCACTACCCCCCCCCCCCCCCCCTTTCCGCTCCGCGCGCTAGATATTGCTGTGTCACCCTGCTTGTGGGGAACCCCCGACAAGGGCAAATTGTGACGCTGACCCGGAACACACCTCTGCTCCAAGTGGCTTGCACGAGCATTATAATTCAGAAATAACATTTGAGTAAACTGACGCTGTATTTCTTGCAGGGAATTTTCTTCGAGTATTTATTTACAGATCCAGGTATACTACAAAATATAATGCTTTTGCCCATTTACTGAATACTTTTAAGTTTTTCTTGAAGGGTGTAGGTTCAGTATTACGGTAGGCAAATTGTCTTTTCGTTTTCTTTGTATTTAGAACGATTAACTTACGTGTTAGTCCCTAACAATACAGTACAGGCTTTCACGGTCCGCATCACGATAACGGTTGAACTTTTTCGGGCTCGCAGGCTGTGGTCCAGCAGGGTTTATAACTTTCAATGTTTCACCGGACACTGTGGCCGTTATATTAAAAACCGAATGTTGTTTTCACGTACCGCTAACTACTATTGACGGTTTTCGGAGCCGCCGAGGTGCCAGAATTTTGTCTCGCAGGAGTTCCTTTGCGTGCCAGTAAATCTACCGACACGAGGCTGACGTAATTGAAAACCTTCAAATAACACCGGACTGAGGCAGGGTCGAACCTGCCAAGTTGGGGTCAGAAGGCTAGCTCCTCAACCGTCTGAGCCACTCAGCCCGGCGTTATTCAAGGGCCTGCAGACCTAACAAGGAACATTCATGAAGTGCCTGACGGGTATTAATCTCATCTTTTATAAACAGGTATGAATGATCCACTAGATGTAACGCAAGTTTTAACAGCATATACTGACTCGTTTATTTTCACTCCATCAAAAAAAAAAAAAAAAAAAAAAAAATCTGGCTGGGTTGAGTGGTTCAGGCAGTTAAGGCGCTGGCTTTCTGAGCCCAAGTTGTCAGGTTCGATCCTAGCGCAGTCCAGTGGTATTTGAAGGTGCTCAAATACGCCAGCCCCGTGTTGGTAGATATACAGGCACGTAAAAGAATTCCCGAGGGAAAAAATGCGGCACCTCGGCGTCTCCGAAAACTGTGAAAAAGTAGCTAGTGGGACGTTAAAACAATAATATTATTATTAATAAAATCTGTTTGTAATTCTGGATAAGCACGTGCAGGTATAACAATCACTTCACCAGGTGCAATTTCCCTTGTTCAACCTCTGGAAGTAGGCCTATAATGTTTTCGTCAATGGAAGAAGTTTGCCAAAAATTTTTGTGAGCGGATTTATTTGAGAACACTGATGTTGTCCTCGAGAGTCGTAACGCTGTCATCAACCTTCATGCGCTTATCCCTAATCAGTTCAATAACATAATTAAATATGCCCGGAAGAAAGCTACATTTCCAGTTGAATGGGATGCCTTTGACGCTCCTGACAATGTTATCTGGAACACTGAAGATTCGAGTTGCTGAACTCCCAACTGTATCATTCCTCCAATGTGCCTATTATACGGTAGTTTACGTTCATGCTTAACGGATTTCTGCACCAAGATACACAAACATGTGTTTTTATTTTATATTTTTCAGTTTTACAATCTGCTTTTCGTCACACCGACACAGACAGGTCTAATAGTGACGATGGGATAGGAAAGGGCTGGAAGTGGGAAGGAAGCGATCGTGGCATTAATTAAGGTACAGCCCCAGAATTTGTCTCATGCGAAAATGGGAAAGCACGGAAAATCATCTTCAGGGCTGCGGACAGTGATGTTCGAACCCACTATCTCCCGAATGCAAGCTGATAGGCACGCGACCCAAACCGCACAGCCACTTGCTCGGCACAAAAATGTGGCCAGGGCTTTAATTAAGGTATAGCCCCGGCATTTGCCTGGTGTGAAAATGGGGAAACCACCTTCAGGCCTGTCGATAGTGGGGGTTCGAACAATCTCCCGAATGCAAGCTCACAGCTACGTGACCCAAACCGCGTGGCCACTTGCTCGGTAAATATTGATTGCTGCTGGACTTTCCATCGTATTTAATTTATACCCATTATCCGTCAGTCACTTTGCAAATTTTCCTTGTAAGAGAGGAAAATTACTTCTACTATCATTAATCCACAATTCTGGAAGCGTTCATAACGTGTGGAATGACATCAATGACCATTTTATCCAGAACTGAGTTTATTATTTGTTTCTCTTATTAGTGTTAAACCATCTCACTTCCATCTTAGCTTCCTCTGCGGAGCGGTGGTAGAAATTGGTCTCCTGATCTTAAGATTGTGTGACACATTTGGTGTTTATCCGTTAAAATTAATTAAAACTCGGTCATAGATCGTCCAACCACGTTTCTTTGTCATTTGCTAAAGTAAACGTCCTTCTAACCCTATAGGTGCTATCTTACCGAGGCGGTAAATGCATGCTCGGTTCACTTGAAAGGATGTGAGTTCGACTCCTCGTAAGGAAGGCGAAAAATTTAAGAAACGAAATTTCCACCTCCGGAGCTGAGGTTCACTCAGCCTACACCAGAAATGAATGCCAGATTTATTCCTGGGTGACAAAGGCGGCCGGGCGTACGGCTAACAATTCTATCTCACCAAGTGTCAAGGTTACGGTTAGTGGAAGCATTTACCTGCCACCTCTCCAAGGGCCTTCATGGCCTGGGCGGAGATGCCATTGCATTATTATTATTATTATTATTATTATTATTATTATTATTATTATTATTATTATTATTATTATTATTTATTGTTGTTGTTGTTGTTGTAGTGAAAACCTACAATCTGTTTTCCTGTCATTGACCGGGTCAGGGATGGAATGTATGAAGCCCCCATCTTGCGGCGAGGATAGGAATTGTGTCAGCTGCCGAAGCCTGTCGCACTCCTCAGGGGCAATGATTAATGACTGACAAATGAAATGAAATGGTATTGAAGAGTGTTGCTGGAATGAAAGATGACAGGGAAAACCTGAGTGCCCGGAGAAAAACCTGTCCCGTCTCCGCATTGTCCAGCACAAATCTCACATGGAGTGACCGGAATTTGAACCACGGAACCCAGCGGTGAGGGGCCGACGCGCTGCCGCCTGAGCCATGGAGGCAGTAGTGGTAGTACTATTGAAAATAAATGCCATTTCATGTTCCCCCTGACGCTGGATTTCACTGTGGTGTGACATACGGCACGCAGTTCCCAGCCTATACTCGTAGAATACCTGTTCCTGGTCTGTGTGTACACTTTCTGTTGTAAGGTACATGTTCTTCGTATCTGTGATAGTTTTACGGGTTCGTTCAGTGTACTCATAACGAATTAATAGTGGCGCTCACGATTCCTGCTGTTTTCTAGCCCGTAACCACACATCTCGTTGTATTACCCCGGTATAGAGGGAGGGTTGCATGAAACTAGATCGCAAGGGGCGGGTGAACCACCCAGTATAAAGAAAATTAGCAGAACGTACCTGTCGTTAACGGGCCGATACTTCTTTGACGTGTAATTTTTAAGCAGCAATCTTCACTCTGGTGTCCAATCTCAATTAGTAGGCCCGACCAAGAAGTAGCGATATACCAAGCCGAACAGCGCTCCGCCGGCGAGTACTCTGCAGCGAGTGCTGCAACACACAAAAACTTAATTTCCTGGAAAACTATCATCAGAGTTACAAAGAAAATGCATGTGTCCTTTTCTGTAGGAAACTTAATTTTAAGTCCACATGCTGGACTTTATTTGGTGATAGGATTAACTATTTGTCCATTATTTATGTTTTTAACGGATAGAACATGCGTAATTTCAGTAAATATGGCCGCCATTTAGAAAGGGATAATTATTGAAAACTTTGAATAGGATTTGAACTAAAAATCTTGGATATATACAAACCAAATTACAGCTCAATTACCTTTTTTTCTTTTTTTTGCTATTTGATTTATGTCGAACCGACACAGTCTTATGGCGACGATGGGACAGGAAAGGCCTAGGAATGGGAAGGAAGCGGCCATGGCCTTAATTAAGGTACAGCCCCAGCATTTGCCTGGTGTGAAAATGGGAAACTACGGAAAACGATCTTCAGGGCTGCCGACAGTGGGATTCGAACCCACTATCTCCCGGATGCGTGCTCACACCTGCGTGCCCCTAACCGTACGGCCAACTCGTCCAGTGCTCAATTAACTTGGTATAGAACTTTAAGCGTGATTGAGCGGGAAATGAAGAGACATGATCTCAATTACGCAATTTTTAAGATAATTTCGCAAAGATTATGTATTCAGGTCAATATTTCGAAACTACATTTAGCAGGATGTTCCGGTCGTTGCCTTGGTCTCCCTGTACTTCTCATACCCTCCAAGGCCCAGTCCACCATTCTCCTAGCCTTTATCTCGTCATTTGAATACCCTCCTGTTATTAGTTATTAATCATTTTGGCTATTTTCATGCCTGTTACGTCTAACTTATTGAATGATCCTGAGCCCACCAATATTTCATTCCCGTAAAGTAAAGTCAGTCTGAAAACTTACCGATAGAAAAATAGTTTCGTCCGGTAGTCCATGAGACAGTTGTTAGCTGTATGCTAGGCCTATATAAAACGATAAACCAAAATCTGTAAAGATTTTATGTAACATTCTTTGTAACGCTGTAAACCCTTGTGCTTAGTATCAGTATTTTCCCTATTTTAATGTAATATGTTTCTAATTTCTAATTTCTATTGCGTTTTAAAGTAATATAACGCAAGCCATACATTTTAAAGTAAATTCATTTCTCCCAAATGTTTGAGTAGCTTTGGAACTATTAACGCTCTTGAAGTAGTAATCTGAGGTCAAATGGGAAATATAATTTACTTTAGAAATATCTTTGATATAGGAAACCTCTGCACATACTTTCTTCTTCAACAACTCACGCTCTATGCTAGAGTGGAGAGAAAAGAAGACTTCATTGGTAAGTTCCAGATTTCAAGTTCCTAACTACCTATTTAAACAGAAATAAATGTTTATACATTTCTAAATATTTGAGCGTGATTTGATAGAATCTGATGATGTTGTTTCAAGAACGAAACATGTCATTCTATTTTAAACAAATTGTTTCTCTTTCCAGTACAATACTGTTACCATAATTAGATCTTTATTAGCAGGCAATGTAGGGGACCCCATACTAAGAAAAACGTAAAATTAAGCATTTCCCTCAATTGTGCCGAAAGTTGAAGGTTTCAAATTGTGAGTCTTGGATAGCTCTATCAAAATATTAAACAAATTTCGAAAAATAACTTCCGGTCTAAATGCAGTTCCTGAGAAAGCAGCTTAAAATCGCAGGGCAGAACGCAAATGTAGAAAGACTATTTTCATTGATCTCAGCACAATGGACTAATAATATGAACCGTTTCAAAGTAGAATGTGTGAAAATCCTCTTGTTGGTTCAATATAATCAAAAGGAATTTACATGTGTATCCTTTTATATGTTAGACACGCCAAAACTCCTGAAGGCAACTGAATCTTCAAAAAAATACCAGCAAGGCGTGACAATTAGTTTCATTGTTTACATTTTGTAAGAATTTACTGTGTAATATGTAAATGGATACATTTCGTTTATGAATGTGAAAATTAGAATATATGTCTATATTCAGACTATCAATGGATTACTTTTGTGCCCTCTTATTTCCGGCATTTTCCTCAGTTTTATGTTTGCTTCTGGTTACCCTGCTCCAGTCTTACGTTTGAACTCACTCAATTCAATAAATTACAAACAATGTTTTAATATAGCTAGCAGGTTTTAAAGTTGCTTGAGAAGTTAATGAACGATGAACGATTAAGAGAGGGTTGAGATTAAATATTATGGGACTCTTCGTCAAGGTTTCGTGTCGTGCTGGTATTTAGGTGTCCTTAGTGGAAATAATATTCGTCATGGCAAAGGGATTACACTAACCAACCCACACGATACTGTGGAGTGTATTTACCGACTTACGAACCACTATGTACTTCCGAGGTCAACACCTAATATTTGCCAAATTAATTCCATCAATTTGGCCGCATATTTCCGTGGGGTCCCTCCCCCTGTTCTCGACTATGATTCAGGATGTACAGGCGAGGGTGCAGTGATAATAACAAAAGGGGGTGTTGTGAAGTGATGCGTTTATGAAAACGAGGAGCGGCGAGCGGGAAGTAGGGATGACTTCAAGAGGGTGAGGGGTGAGTGCAATATTGTATTGACCCTCTACATATGTGTTTTTGAGTCAAGGGTGGTACTACTGTTCACGGGATATTACATCTCAAGAGGGCGACTCGATGTTTATTGGGCAGCAAAATAACGGAATGAATAGAGTAGAGGGAAGTGGGTGGTGGGGTTAGAAGGGATGTTTTGTTCGCGTCATTTGCTAAACTGTTATTGTTTTGTGCTGCTCTTCACAGAGTGCTCTACTCGAGCCAGATCAGCAGACAGATATGATGGCACACTGCTAAGCGTTTTGTGACCGACACGTGGCTCTGCTGATGATAGCCATCCGAATTATTCCTCTTTTGTAATGTCGGGCTAACATCACCTTGATCTTTGCTTAACATCCATTCATAAATGTCTATGTAGGTGGAGTCTCTTAGAATTTAATTAAATCGGTGAAATCATTTTAGTGTAACATTACTTTGACGCATTAAAAGCCATCAAAGGAAAGCCATCTTCGTGCAGGCCATGAAGGCTGGTGGAGGAGTGGAGGTAGGGTGACCAACTGGTGAAGGAAGGAATGCAGGGGGACGAGACAGTCAAAAAAGGGGAACATTTCACAATTTTGGGGGACAGCCACAATTTTAGCTGTAATTTTAAAACGACAAAAATATTAACGTTTTTAGATAGCATTGTGTTGCCAGTTTCCCTCTCTTTTGACCAAACGTACCCTTGTTCTTCGTCTTTGTTGTGTCTCGTCACGTCGTAAAATCCTCTATGAGAAATACTGAACGTCTTCTTGTAAAGTTTACAAAACGGCTTGTGGACATTACTTTGCATTATATGCACATACGCGTTCATTTTTCCCTTTTTCATTCTCGGGTTTAAATGATGGCTTTCTTTTTTGTGACGGAGTAGAAGCACAGCCTTCACTAACCGACGCCGAATCCATTTTAAAATGTTAAAGAAAAACACCATTTAATACAACACGTTTATGTTGATGCGCTTCATGCCACAAAATGGCCACACACGCCACGCCATGGACTAACGGTAACTCGGAAGTAGAAAGGTACATCCGGAACGCTTTTCCAAAGATGCTGTAACCTGTTTCTTTGCACTTTCAAAGATCATACTGTTGGCAACGGTTACGTTATGTTTAGTCAAATACAGCTGAGACAATACGCGACACTGAGCGAGATATCGAGGGACGTCTATTGGAGCTCTCTCTAGCGAGTAGACCTAACAACTACTGATTCTGTCATAAGAGCACGTGTATTTGTGTGTGAAGTTTTTGGTGTTATTTATGCGTTTTCAGTGAGTTGACATAATTAAATAGTAGCGTGTGTCATTCCTTGATATCTCCTCTCAACATGAGGGGAAAGGTATGTGCTGTATTTGGCTGCAGTAACTATGAAGTAGAGAAGAATGCGCGGTCATTCTTTCGCTTCGCTCGTGACAAGAAAATGTAAGTAAATTGTGTTTGCATATATATTATTCCAGTGACAAAGAGATTTTTATAGTACTTCATAATTTTCTGACCTGTTCGACCCATATTTTAATTGGCTTAAAATATAATACGCATATTTTATTGTATAGTACAGCAGTTAACCTTCAATACAGATGTGTTGTACGTGTGATCTATGGGTTTTGAAATGTCACAGAAGTGATTTGGATAAGGTGTACAAGAAAGAAGGGATGTTACGCTTATATAAGAATTATAATATCTGTTCAGATCATTTCCAGGCCAGCGACTTTAGAAATCCTCGACTATACAGCCAAGTGTATGTTACATTTTTACTCTAATTGTACATAAATATTCCTCAAAGCATCACTGTCGACAACATTTTCGTACTTTTCTTTTTTTATCCCTCTTGTCAGATTAAAGCCGGGATTTTATAGATTTTCTTTCTGTTAGTAGGCTTCATGTTAAGAGGAAAATTGTCCAGCTTTTAAATGTTAATTAATTGCATCATGTGTATAAGGAATGTGCCGATATTTTTATTGACAAGTGTCTTAATGTGATGATACCATGCTTTTTAAATGAGAAAAAAGACAAATCTAACCGTAAAAGTTCAGGCAGGAATGCTAAAGCAAAAAAAGTAATGCATATATGAAAGATCAAGCCATTTCACAGCAGTCTGTTTCACATCTTGTTTATATGTCTATTTTCAGTCTTTAAATAATAACCTTTTAAATAATTCTTCATTCATTTATCCAGAATTGCTTTAGCAACTTCGAAGTTAATATCTCAATAACACTTTCTTTCTAGACGTAATTTATTTATCCATTTTCGTCTATGCATTTCCATTGATATTTGAATTTAGCGCGATTTTTTCAGGTCAAGTCACTAGGAGCGCCACCGTCGAATTGTCTCCCATTTTAGCAAGGCTAAATCCGTAAGTGTCGCGTATTGTCTCTACTGTATTTGGTTTAGTCGAATCTAGATGGCAGGACATTTGTGTATTAAAATATTCGTACCGATAACAATTACACGAACATTCGTACATATAGGAAACGAAACAGTTGCGGGAGATTTACAAAACACCTTAAAATGCGGGGCAATTGATCACCGTAAGTGGAGGGTAGAGATTGCTACCATTCGTAACCTCGTCACTAACACGGAGAGTCTATACCAGAGGTGCTCGCGCTGGGTATTTCATCTCGCGGGCGCCCAGCACTGTATAAGCGAGCGGGCGGACAGGCGATGAGCGTATGCTATTCAACCACAGTGACGTGGTTGCGTCACAAGCCGTGAAGATTGGGCTACGTTCTCCCAGTCACTCCCGATCAGTGCTGAGATACGCGAGTTTGAAATTGAGGCAGAAAATAATGAAAGAGGGTAGAAATCCATGTCATTTTCAATTTACGTTTTAAGAAATAAGTTATTTATGTTCATGTATTTTGACCGGATACATTAAAAAGTTAGGCCTACAACCTCAAATATTTTTGTAATGTACGTAATGAAATACAATTTTTACTATTATATTTTAAGAGGTGCTTTAGAAGCATTTCTAATGTAACACCGAGTTAAGGTGGATAAGGTGTGGCTTGTGGTTGCTTGCGTTTAAATTATCACATAAACTCACCAACAATCCAATTATGCTTACCAGGAATAACAACAGTTAGGTTATTTATTTGGAGGCGTATCGTACATCTATTTTTTTCTTTTTTGTTTTCGCTAGTTGCTTTACGTCGCACCGACGCAGATAGGTCTTATGGCAACGATGGGACAGGGAAGGTCTAGGAGTGGGAAGGAAGCGGCCGTGGCCTTAATTAAGGTACAGCCCCAGCATTTGCCTGGTGTGAAAATGGGAAACCACGGAAAACCATCTTCAGGGCTGCCGACAGTCGGATTCGAACCTACTATCCCCCGAATACTGGATACTGGCCGCACTTAAGCGACTGCAGCTATCGAGCTCGGTCGTACATCTATTTGTTAGATACATTTACATTGCTGTTGTACTTTAATCTTGGATAGTAAATATCTATGTCCCCACTCGTGATGAAACTCCCTCTGGCCATTTAGAGGGTACCTATTATCATTGGACGCTTGATAAGTTTTAAATACTATTTTCAAATTCATTGAATAGGGAAATTCAAACAACACTAAAACACTGTGCAAAATCAAACAGTAAACTTGTTGAATTTTGTAAATATATTACCTTTTTTGCTGAATGAATAACAGAAATTTTACTTTTTAAGAAATGAAAATATTGTCATTCCCATCCAAGGAATTGTAAATCGTAGCTTGTGCTACCTCTATAAATGGTAACACAAAACTTATTTTCTTTGAATGTATAAATATAAGAAAACAAAACTGACTGTTTATATCGAGCGCAGTATAAATTAAATCGGAATATGTTGGAAAGGTCGGTTTTCTTGCGATTATAGAGTATCTTTTCATTTCACTGAGTAGTGGAGGAGAGCTTCGTAATGACAATCTAACGTCACTGTTCCCTTACAGCAAAGTGCGTTTACTCTCTCACTTCACTGTGACGTATGCTTGCTACGTAATCTGCCCGCATTTACGTCACGTCAGCCCGGCCGCACTGGGCTAGCCTCAACGAGCGCCCAGCTGAGCATCTCTGGTCTATACTGTGATGGATACTTTCGCGAAGTTAATCTCCATGGATAGAAAATCAATAAGCTTTTGGAAATTCTCGAAAGGGCGTTTCATTTATCAGACCCCGGTTATAAGCCATCATGTAAGTCAGCGTGGAGAGAGGCGTTTTCGTAGCATAGTGGTCAAGGTGCTGGATCCGTAATGTAGGGTGCGCGTCCTTCGAGTTTCATTGGATTTAATAGCACGTAAAAGAAAATGATCACTAGTATCAAACTCTGGAGGCTGTAAGCCTGAGGTAGCAAGGACGGCTATCGTAGGATTAACAAAGCACTGAAGAAATCACGGCATCACCAAACAGACAAAACTTCGGCTGCTCAATGCTCTCGTCTTTTCAATATTATTGTATGCATCAGAAACATGGACAGTAAAGGGAGTCGATTGTAAAAACTCGATGCTTTTGAAATTTTCGTCGCCACAAGACCTATCTGTGTCGGTGCGACGTAAAGCCAATAGCAAAAAAAAAAAAAAAAAAAGAATATATATATATTATCGCAGACTATTGAGTATCCCGTGGGCCAAAAAACGTACACATGCATCCATCATCAAGAAACTGGGAAGTAGCAAATGTGCGACATTATCAATGACAGAATCTGACGTTATTTTGGCCACGTAGTAAGAAGAAACAACTTGGAAATACTGATGGTAGAATACCAATGAAAGTGTAAGAGATCCAGAGGACAAGTTCGGTTCGCCAGATGCAGGCTTTTTGATTTGACGCCCGTAGTCGTGATGAGGATGAAATGATGATGAAGACGACACATACACCCAGCCCCCGTGCCAGAGAAATTAACCAATTATGGTTAAAATTCCCGACCCTGCCGGGAATCGAACCCAGGACCCCTGTGACCAAAGGCCACACAAATTAGCCATGGAGCCGGATGGACATACTGATGGTAGAATACCAATGAAAGTGTAAGAGACCCAGAGGTCAAATTCATGCACGCTGGTAAACACAGAATTAACGAGAAACAGGCAAAAGTTTTCAACCTGAAGTCCAGCAGAAAAAGTTCGTAAGAACTGGAGAAAAATTGTAACGCAGACAGTTACCACACTCCCGACAAGGATTACGGAATGAGAAAGAGAAAAGAACTCCTACAGGACAAAATTTTAGCACCCGAGTGTCCCCGTAAACCATAAAAGTAGTTAATATGACGTAAAGCCAATAATATTATTACTAATCTTTTATCCTTTTGATATAAATATGTCTTAGAGCTCGGGGTCATCTAAAAATTTGTGTAACGAAATATTATAGTGTCATGTAACAAAATGCTTGATGGAAGTGTAACCTAGCAACAGTGCAGGCTGTGATGTAAGAAACATAACCCACAGATGCAAAGCTCAGGCATTACAAGGTAACAGTGAGGAACGCAGTGCTGTACGCGGCCGAAACGTTGACACTAGGTAGGTATGGGGCAGCAACTGGAGAAAGAAGAAAGACAAATCTGAAAAAGATACTGGAACCAAAAAGAGGAGGTCAAAGATCGTAACGAAGATAAAAGGAGGAACTGTACCGAAACAAGAGGACGGTCTCCGAAGAAATAAGACTCAAAAGAGCAAGATTTGCTGAACATATAATCAGGATGGACATGGAGAGAATGACTAGAATAGTATGGGAGACAACGGGTAGGACGAGAGGAAAGACGGGAAGTAAGTGGGTTATCGAACTGCGGAAGGACTGGACTGAGATTGGGTTCGAGGTGGAAGCGACAGAGAACTGGAGAAATGAATACACACCAACCAATATGACAGAGCTCAATAAATGACGTATGGCTTTTGGTGTCGGGAGATGTTCGGCTCACCAGGTACACGTCTTTTGATTTGACTCCCGTAGGCGACCTGCGCGTCTTGATGAGGATGAAAATGATGATGAAGACGACACATACACTCAGCCCCTGTGGCAGCGAAATAACCAATGAGGTTAAAATTTCCGACCCTGCTGGGAATCGAACCCGGGATTCCTATGACCAAAGGCCAGCACGCTAACCATTTAGCCATGGTGCCGGACAGAGAACTCAATGACAGAGAACGATACAGGAATAGGATAGAGAAAGAAGCACCAGTGGGCGAGACAAGAGAAGAAAAAGCAAAGCAAAATCTTCTCCGTACAGGCTATGAAGGCCCTTGGAGGGGTGGAAGGTAAAGGCTTCCACTATACGTAGCCTCGGGCACTTGATGGGGTTGAGTGGTTAGCTCCACGCCCGTCCGCCTTTACCCCCAGGAATTAACCTGATACTCATTTTTGGTGTAGGCTGAGTGAACCTCAGGACCATGTGCACCTCCGGAAGTGGAAATCTCTTCTTAAATTTTACGGCTTCCTGACGGGGATTCGAACCCACGTTCTTCCGGGCGAACCGAGCACGCCTTTACCGCCTCGGCCAGGCAGCCCCTAGACAAGAGAAGAGGATACTGAAAATATCAGCTGAAGAATGGGAGAGTAGAGAGAGGATGAAGAGATTCCGCGAGTAGAAATAGAAAACCCAAACCATGTCAAAGCTGCCCTTGGTCCTACAGAGACCGTAACGAAAGAAGAAGAAGAAGAAGAAGAATAAGAAGAAGAAGAATGAGGAGAAGGAGGAGGAGAAGAAGAAGAAGGAGGCTGGCGAGACTATTTTACCTAGCAACCGTGCAGACTTTGTCTTGTGGCTGGCGGTCATCTAAAATTAACATCCGCTGATGGATGACCATGACCAAGAAGCATATAAGACATATTTGTGATCATTTGATCTCCTATAAAGAAGTTTGACACCATTTTTTTCTTAATCATATTCAGGGGTATCAGAACTATACTGACAAAAAGTCAGGGATGATCTTCGTGTTATGTTAAGAACGACGGTGCAATCGGATTGGCAGAGAAAATTTTCTTTTCGAGAAAATGATGTTACTGTGTTACTTCCGGGCGCGCGATCAAATTGACGAGCTCGCAGTATTTGCTATGCCAGAGCACAAGCCGCTGCCGTGATTCAGGGAAGAGAAGTGGAAAAAGGGGAAGTGGGGTGTTTGATGGAGACAGAGATAACGCTCCGCGCGTATGCACAAGTTTCCTCGTTCGACTCGCACAGGATAGTCCTTGTCTTTTACAGGCAATATCCACAGTCCATTTATTGAACAGCCGTAACTGCACAAACAGTACAAGATACAATGTAATTAAGACACAGGCAAGGAATGCACCAGGTCGTTTCTACTCTCGTCTGTTGCTCGGACTAACGTTCTTTCTTATTTAACATGCTCGAAGATGCCGCCCCACGATTGCGTATCCCTTTACTCACAACATTGTAAATAGAATGACATACTGAAGGAAGGAAACAATACGCCCAATGGTGTGATTATAATAACTAACTGATGTACCCGTGCTTCGCTACGGAATTCTACATTGTATACAGAATTGTAGGTTAAGTAGAGTACACGTTGTGAGCAAGACTGTATTAAATTGCGTAGCTCTTAACGTTATCCTGGAAACGCGACGGAGAAATCACCAAACGTCTTTTCTCATATACGAGTAAAGACTGCGTTAGGGAATTCTCATTGTAATGGTAGACCCTCTTGTCTACCATCAGTCACAACCAGGTTGGGGAATTGTATTATAATAGCAGACACTCACTCTCCACCTGCCTTTTTACATCCTCAGAATGACTGTCTAAGTGGTTTTTCCAACTGAAATGAACATAGGTCATTACATTGACGTCAGTAGGAATGGCACGAGTAAAAGCAATGATTTCACATGAAATACTCAATCAAATGAAAAACCACACATTTTCACACTTTTAACGAACGGTACTACGCTGCCGTTCTAACAGTCCAAAGTTCCAGAGCTAGAATGACCAGGCCGCAGACAGCCGTGATCCGTGAACACTCTAAGTTTCTTTTCGGAGTAGGGGGGGGGGGGCTGAATAGTGGAGAGGGCCAGGGAAAAGTTTGCCCTTTTACTAATCTGTTTCCTAAGAGTACCCGATGAGTCGAAAAATTTCAATTCACTACACTGGCGGCGGAAAAATCTGTCTGACTTGAAGGCAATTTTTTCCTCCAAGCCTGAGAAGAAACCCCCTCTTCAGTGCTAATTTTGAATAAAATGAATGTACAATTTAATGAAAGTGAAGAGGAAGAAGCTCTTTTTAAGAAACGGCTCTTTTCAGGGTTGAATTTTGAGTTATTTAGTGAATTGTGGTGCTTTAATTTCGAATATGCCTAAATTGTAAATATAGACAAGGTCATACTACTACTAAGTGAGCCTCTACCTTAGGCCTAAGTGTGCACACTGCTCACTCAAAACAGTGCGTCAGAGTAGGGATCGAATAGCTGGAATACTATGATGAACCAGTGAGTTACGTACCAGCAATACGGTATCAGAAAATGTATGAACCAGAGGAATGACATGCTAAAGAAGAAAGTTTTCTAACTCCCCACCTATTTCCCGCCAATATTCAGTCAGGCTGTTATACTCGGTACGCAGCAGTAATCCTATCTATCGGAGTTGAGCGGCAGCATAAGAGAAAAAGAACATCACCACAAACAATGGTCAATGCAATGTTATTGTTGATCAATGTTACGCGCTTTCAATATTGTATGCCTTCACATTTAGTTTTCTTCCGACTCTGAAATACCACTCTTATCATAGTCGGTACGGTAAAATTGAATAAAACATAAGTGGTCGGAAATTGTATTCTCTATAACTTTTATTATGTAGTACTTTTCGATAGGACCAATATCATAGGTATTTAAAAATTAAATTTTAGGCGCCTTCCCCTTCAATTTCATGCAGGGAGAATAAAATTATTTTTAACTTTGACTATAGTTTCTTATTTCCCGACTCTATGTACCGACTTTCATTAAATTCTGTTAACCCATTTTCTCGTGGCTCGGCGTTGATATGGACTTAGCAACAAAAATACAAATTCATGAATATCTGTGTTATCAAAGCCGGTACGGTAACAATATATGACATAAATGATCGGAAATTTAATTATATGTCACTTTAGTTATGTAATATTTATCGATAGGATCACTAATAATATAAATATTTGAGAATTCAATTTTAGGCCTTCGCCTAAACTACCATTTCACTCAGCGTAAGACAGACAGACAGACAGACAGACAGACAGACAGACAGACAGACAGACAGACAGACAGACAGACAGACAGACAGACAGACAGACAGACAGACAGACAAAAATTACGGAAAATTAAAAAGTGCATTTCCTTGTTACTATGGGCATGACCGAAACAGAAATACCATTCTTTTCAAATTCTGAGCAATGTACAGACAAAACTCTTTTTTATATATAGATGTTCAATATGCACTCTGTTCAGGATGTGTAGTGTGTCGCGAACGACCTGGAAAGCTGCCTGTATTCTTGGCACAAGTTCATCTTCTTTCTACGGGGTTCGCATAGCAGTCAATTTGTGCAGAACGAACTGTACACTGCCTAATGGGGCTGGGAAGCGTCAATGCGAACTGAATGAAAGAAAAGTTGTGTATTCGCACCGAGCATTACCTCTGTCTCCCACTTCCCCTTCGTTTCCTTCCCTCCTCTGACGCGTAGCAAAAGGCAACGACTGGCTTTCTGGCATAACAAATACGTCAGTTTCGTCAATTTGAATCACGCGCTCGGAAGTAACAAAGTAGCATCATTTTCTCGAAAAGAAAAGTTTTCTCCGCCAATCCGATTGTACCATCGTTATTAACATAACACGAAGCGCATCCCTGATTTTCTTTCTGTCGGTATAGTTCTTATACACTCCGTATAGTATATAGTCTAGATCATTCACTGAAAGGTATAAAATGGCGAGATGGGTTTGGTACGGTAAAGTAACCGTGATCTTTGACAGTCATAATGGCCATTATTAATTCAGTATTTCCAAGACTAAAATGATTCGGTTGAGCAGAAACGAACGCCAGGTACGGAGTAAAAAATTGGAGCTGGTGAACCAAGTTCTTATAGACCAAATGTGCCACAGGACAATTTCCAGTCCTTAGAGTGAGAGAAACTGAATCAAGGTTTAGTAAAGCTAATGCAGTATTTACCCAATTCCGATCAACGGTGTTCTGTGAGAAGGAGGTGAGTTCTCAGACGGAATCGTTTGTTGTGGGGGTCAGCAGCCCCGTGTTCAAAACTGTCTGCGTGCAGCTGTTGTGTGTGAAGGGATAGAGCATGCGAGCGAAAGTGAAAAGTGGATCCTGCCAATAAGTATTATCTCCCGTTCAGATAAATATTGCACAGCTGGACAGTGGCGTAGATACGACTTTTCCCTGGGGGATAATAATAATAATAATAATAATAATAATAATAATAATAATAAGAAGAAGAAGAAGAAGAAGAAGAAGAAGAAGAAGAATACATTTTAAATGCGCAGAATTCTATTTAAATACAACTTACGGGGTGGGGGATGAATAATGAAAATGGTAATCAACAGCCTGTTTCCAATTTCAAACGGGTCGGGAATGGAATGAATGAAGCCCCATCTAGTGGCGAGGATAGGAATTGTGCCGGCTGTCGAAGCCAGTCGTACTCCTTTGGGGCATTGATTAATGACCGACAGATGAAATGAAATGATATTCGAGAGTGTTGCTAAAATGAAAGACGACAGGGAAAACCGGAATACCCGGAGAAAAACCTATCTGGCCTTTGTTTTGTCCAACACAGATCTGACATAGAGTGACCTGAATTTGAACCACGGAACGCAGCGGTGAGAGGCCGGTGCACTGCCGCCTGAGTCAGGGAGACTCTTGCGGAGGGGATATGAATAGTAACAATAAAGTAAATCCGGTACAGATGACGCTCCGGTACAGATTCATTCATTCCATCCCTGAACCGGTCATTGAGTGGAAAACAGCTTGTAGGATTTCTCCTTCTTCTTTATATAACGAGGGAAGAATCCATTGCACATGCACATTCATAGTAAATCGAAAGTAAAATATGCATTTAATGTTGTAAATTATGAGTTAGATTCTTTTACCATTGATTAATTAAATTATATACATATAATTGTCTTGTAGTATGTTTTAATGTTCATTTATATTCAAGCTGAAAGAATTACCTTAAATTTAATTTTGTTATTAATTATTTTTTTACTTGCATCACCTCTCCCGAGCAAAGTCGGCCTTTATACCGGGTTTCAGGGAGAGACTCCGCTGATGCAACAATTCTTCTGTTCTCTTCTTTTTCCCATTTATTTACAATTACCAGTGTTTTGCTGCATTCTGACACCCATCCTATTTAATATCTACACTGAGCACATCATGAGAAAAGTGTTCGAGGACTGGGGGGAAGAGATATTTGTATCGGGAGTCGGAAGATCAGCAAATGTACATATTTTCAAATTATTCTCTATCATTTTGCAACCATTTTTAAAGTTAAAACAACCGAGATATGACAAAATAGATAAAAAAAAAGTGCGGCAAATCTACTGAAATGACCTTAATACAAATAATAAAAATCATTTTAAAAGGATTTTTATTATTTTATTATGTTTTAGTTCTATTTATAATAAGGAGTGCAAGCGCCTAATGGGGGGGGGGTGTCCCTTTATCCCCCCCCTTACATAGACCGCTGCAGCTGGAGTCCTGCTGCGAGAGATTTGCTGCAGCAATTAGTGGAGTGTGGTCATAGAATGGAATAGAATTGTACCAAGACAAGGCTGCATACTCTCACCCATCCTATTCAATATCTACACTGAGCACATCACGAGAAAAAAGTGCTCGAGAACTGGGAAAGAGGTTCTTTCTGTCAGGGGCGGGAAAATCAGCAACCCTAGGTACTCTGATGACACGCTGATTCTCATAGCTAGTACACAGGAACTACAGGTCTTCGTTGAGAAGCTGATGTCGATTAGTAGAGAATTAACAGACGAGGGAAGAGGAAGGTTGTCCACAGACAAAAACCCAACCAACCAAATGGTGAGGGAGATAACTCGTTTCGAGGTCGTCCAGAAATTTGTCTCTTTGGGCTCCACGATTTCCAGTACAGGAGAGTGTTCCGATGAAATGGAAAGAAGAACGGCCATGGCGAGGGCAGCTGCCATAAAGCTGAGTAGGATATGGAAGGACCGTACACGGTCTCTCATAAGACCGTCGAAGTGGCGCTTTTACTCTCCGATCCGTAAGCTGCAGTATGGGAGGCGCGCGCATACTTCTTGACCTTGCAAGCAGCCTGCACGTGTTCGACCTGGCAAGCATGAGTCGCCTGTCTGAATCTCAGCTGTTAACATGGTGAGACAGTTATCGTTACAATACCGTAATAACTCTCACTATTGGTGTGCAGAAAATCCTAATGGTATTTATGAAGACCCTCATCATAATAAGGAGATTGGTGTTCGGTGTGCTGTTAGTGCAAGACGACTTATTGCTAATTGGGCCTATTTTTATCGAGACGATAGTGAATGCAGAGAGGTACGAAGATGATGTTTTGACCCCGTTCTTCCATCAGTTAACGGAAGAACAAAAATCGCGTGGCTGGTTTCAACAAGACTCAACCGCTGCTCATACAGCAGAAGATTTCCTTCTTATAATTTCGGAAGTGTTTGCAGACATAGTGATCAATGCCGGTCTATTTCCCCCTCGTTCTTCAGATCTAACAGTGTGTGATTTTTATATGTGGGGTAAACAAAGAAAAAATGTATCGAACAAATCCTCACACACTAGGGGAACTGAAAGAAAACATTACGAATGAAATCAGAAACCTGACAGTAGTAGAATCCACTCCTGTCAGCCAGAACGTGGTTACCAGATACAATGCCGGTATGATCCGGGAAGGACGAAACTTCCAGCATCTTTTGTAAGGTAAAATTTCATATAAGATTGTATAGGCTACACCCTTAAAGCAGGGTGACCGCGAGCGACATACGTTCGGCTGAGGCAGCTGCCGTAGCACAGAGTGCAAACATCGTGCGTTCGGTCTTAATTTATATGAGATACCCTGTACGGTTACAAAGAACACAAAACTGCAACTAGCTCACTCCATCATATTTCCCATTGCCATCTATGCCGCTGAGACTTGGACAATCAAACAAACAGATAAAAGTAAAATGGAGATCTTCGAGTTATGGGTTTACCAACGAATTCTCCGAATTTCTTGGACTGAACACCGAACTAATGCATTCGTGCTGGAAGGACTAGGTATCCAGAGTAGGCTTCTCAAGCGGATCAGCGAGGCTTAGCTCCGGTACTTCGGACACATCACTAGGAGAACAGGCACTCTGAAGAAACTTGTGGCGGAGGGAACGATTAGTGGCAAGAGACGACGAGGAAGGCATCCACTCAGATGGGTGGACCAGCTGTAGCCTCTGGTGGGGAAATCTTTCCACGAGGCAACCCATATGGCGACAAACCGACAGACTTGAAGAAGGAAAATCTAGATAGTAAAGTCATGAACGCCGCAATGCCCTGTCACGGGTAGAGGTTTGAGGAATAGGATAATTGTGTGTGTATGCGTGTGTGTGCTTATTGGGTCATCTTAGAATTAAATTAGAGCGATGAAAAAGACTGTGTTTTATTCGTAACAATATTAATATATCACTAGTCGCCAGCGTCTTGGAAAGGTGTAGCAGTTCAGCTGATGAGCCCACTGCTACACTGGGGCGAAACGCTGGTAATTTCACGGTTGAAAACGCCTAAAGAGCCTAAATGTTTTTAGTATTAATATAGTTTTAAGCTTTTGGCACCACCTGTTGCCATTTTTTAATGAATACAGCAATTTTGTACCTGTCCCTAAGCACATGCCAGAGGAAAATGCAGCTTCCACCGAAATCTCAGATTTATGGGTGTAGCAGTATGAAAGCTGCTGAGGTTTACTTGGTGCTAAGCAATAGCTTTAAGAACACGACTATGCATCTGGTTTTTATGAAAGGTGTTACTCATAAGGGTAGTCGTGCTGCAATAGCAATTTCCAGCTCAGTAAGGAAGACAAACGGCAACCTACAGTAATTTTTAAATTTATTTGTCACATGTCTGTACAGAGTTCTCCTCCACATTCAACAGACACTATGCATATGGCTACCTGAATACATGAATTATTTAATGAATGATTCCATGATTGAATTGTCATGCATGCATGAATGAATCAACACTTCTCTCCCAGTCACGGATAACCACCAACTGAGGAGAGAGCATTCCATGAGTCGAGTGATAAATTCATGGGTGCATTTATAAACGAATGCATGAATAACCCTATAATCTACCTTAATCTGTGACTCCTTACACGGGCCGAAAACCATTCCACATGCAACGGCCACGCCTACTACTGCCCGGTCGTATTTCAGCAAGGCACATGTAAGCGGAAATCCTGCTCCCCATGTGCCCCCCCCCCCGCCTTCCTTTCTTCTATTGCCTGGTGCATTTGCTGACACACTACCCCATTCGTTTGGGATAGGCCCGTCCTATCTCGTCCTCCCTCGGTTATGTCCTTAGGATTTTATGTGGCTACATGAATGCATGGATGAGTTAATTAATGAGTGATACCATAACTGAATTGTGGATAAAGGCAACCTACAGTGCATACCCCACTCCTAACTATACCTTGTATGCCTCAATTATAAGTTAGCACCACCATCGATTTTTACTGTTTTCCTAGGACTGCATAACCATCGGTAGTGCAAGGGAGAATTGATACGTTTTTTAACAAATCGTGTGGCTATTTCTAGTCGAGTGCAGCCCTTGTAAGGCAGACCCTCCGATGAGGATGGGCAGCATCTGTCATGTGTAGGTAACTGCGTGTTAATGTGGTGGAGGATAGTGTTATGTGTGAGTTGCAGGGATGTTGGGGACAGCACAAACACTATAATCCTGGGCCATTGGAATTACCCAATGAAAGTTAAAATCCCCGAACCAGCCTCGAATCGAAACCGGTACCCTCTGAACCGAAGGCCAGTACGCAGACCATTCAGCCAACGAGTCGGACATGTGATACGGTGAAGGAGATGTTCGGAGAAGGTGAGAGGGTTGGCGGCCGTGGCCTATACTAGGAGCTGTCCCGGCAGGAGAATAGAAAACCACGGTAAACCATTCTCAGGACAACCGACCAGCTCCTCCCCGTCTTCCGGATACAGAAGCGTACAGCCACGGTAGAGCCGTGGCTACCCCTCCTCTGCTCGGTTAGCCGGTCGGAGAGCAGAGCTGTCGGACCACGGAACAGCCGTGGACATTTGTGGGCTGAGACCCACTCTGCATCCGCCGACGATGTAATTACATACGATTAATAATAATAATAATAATAATAATAATAATAATAATAATAATAATAATAATAATAATAATAATAATAATAATGGCTTTACGTCCCACTGACTACTTTTACGATATTTGAGTACCTTCAAATATCACCGAACTGAGCCAGGATCGAACCTTCCAAGCTGGGATCATAAAGCCAGCGCCTCAACCGTCTGAGCCACTCTGCCCGGCAAGACATGAGTCTTCTAGTAACCGTGGAACTGCCAGGAAATGCGAAAACCCGGAATCTATGGTACAATGTCCTCTGTCTGAAAAATCTAGTGTAATATGTCCGTCCACCTATCTCTCTCTCTCTATCTCTCTCTCTGGTCGTCCTCAACGCGGTCGGGTATCTCCAGGCTTCGCGTCTCCAGTGTTCGCGGCTACGAAAAGGCTGGAGGGGATGAGAGAGGTTTTAAGGTTCGTTAGCGGTGCTGACACCTGGTGACAAGTATCGCAACTAGTCCTTTCAAGTCTACCGCTTTGACAGTCACAAACCATCAGTTTAAAAACTTTTAGGATCATTTATAGTTCGTGATGTGTAGGACAAGATTGAAAAAAGAGAACAAGTAAATGTTGGACTCCCTCGAGTTTGGTGGAAAAGGGTACCGGTGCATGAGGCAAGAAATAATGGGTTATTAACTGGGGGGAAAACAAGCAAGTGCTTTTTATTGGTCGTTGTTTTTTTCTTTTGTCAGGAACGGCGATAAATTGTGTAATGATGGAGAATGTCTGATAAGTATCATGAAACCGATTCGGAACATTTTTGACTTCTTGTTATCTCGTGATTATCTTAGCGATTAAGATAAAACCATCATCAATTAAATGAAGATAAGTGGATGCAGAATAGAATACAAACGGAGTGGAATAATAAATAAATCAGTAGGAATAATGTGCGTACTTAAACTACCAAGTGGGATTATAAAGTAGTAGCAAGTTAACGGGCGGCAAGCTCGTAAAAGTGCTACTAGTACCCTTGCTAATCAGGACCGTTTGTTATGGATCAAGGTTATCCATGACACTACAGATCGTAACCAACGCGGTACGGTTATATAATCCTTTGTAATAAGAAGACAAGAACGAAGAAAAGAAAAGAAAAATCAAATCAAATCAAATCAAATCAAATCAAATCAAATCAAATCAAATCAAATCAAATCAAATCAAATCAAATCAAATCAAATCAAATCAAATCAAATCAAATCAAATCAAATCAAATCAAATCAAATCAAATCAAATCTCTTCTGCACAGGGAAAACAGACAATCTATATAAATAAAGTTGTAGGGGGTCCACTGTCTGTAATTTCTTTTGTTTTGCCAATTTTTCTGATATTTATCCGTTTTAGGTCAACTCAAGACCGAATCGGTGATTTTTACTTTTCGTGTCTGTCTGTTTGCCTGTTCCACCATGACGTCGAAACGGCTGGATAGATCTCAACCAAACTTCATATTTAGGATATACTCATGCCGGGGAAGGTTTCGATATGCATATCATTTTAATATCTATGAATAGACGGGGGGTTTATATGAAAACCGTTCTGGTTTTCCTCCATTTTCTCTTATACTGTTGATTTTCTGTAAACTCCGTGGACCGTGCGTGAAATGTCTCTTCATTATAAACAACTTTCGTTATGTTCATAATTTACCTTACTCTTCACCTGACGGAGAAATTTACTATTTTCTTCGGGTATCATACTCTGCATTGAGTGACCGACAGACCGACAACGAGCCTACAGGTTACTATGGCAACGAATCTGACTGCCAGCAGGGAAGTAACGTATTGCCGTTTACCTCATCATGCTTTAAAATTCGGGGTTGTTCCTTGAATAGAAGACAAGAGAGGCGTCAATCAGCCTATCTGCGGGATATTGGCGGAATATCGTTGGAGGTTATAACCGCCCTCGAACAGATTAAGTAATAACACCATTAGTCATCTTCTTATCTGTTTGCCTAAGAATCACTGCGCCTAAATTTCTCCGCTGTTACCGCTTTATTATATCCATAACTCACACCAGCACAATTTATTGAGGGGCATTTGATTTTCCAATACATTCACTTGGAATTTACACATTTGTCGTTATCCAGCTGTCCTCAGTTATAATCCATTTTCTATTAATTTCTACTTTCTTAATTACTCCGTATGTACGCGAGTGCTAGAATCTACTAGATATATTTCCACCAAACTTCATATTTAGAATCCACCTGTCCTTGGGTAGGTTTTAGGGCAAATATTGTTTCTAAATCGCTGAACTGACTGGGGGTTTATACGAAACCGAAACCGTGATTTTGCACGCCCACAAAATATACACAACCAAACTTAATGGAAATCTACCTGCCTTAATAGAAATTAATTTCTAAACTTTTTTTCTCATGTGGATCATTTCGATACGAGGATTAATAAGGGAGATATTTTAACGGACCATTTTTCGGTACAAGTCCCATCGGACTTAAGAGCGGGTTCGTGTAAAGAGTATTTCTTATAACTTGAAAACTACTGAAGATATTCGAACCAAACTTTATATTTAGCGTCCACCTATCCAAAGGTAGGTTTTAAAGGTCAATAACATTTCATGTTCCCGGAATGGACTGGTGGTTGATGGGGAACCGAAGTGGTGATTTTACTCTTCCACAATATATACAGTACAAGGCCAACCTGACTGGAAATCAACCAAACGTGGTGCAATTCCATCTCTAAAACTTTTTTTCATGCGCATTTCTTCGTCAGGAGGATTAATAAGGGAGATATCATGAATGAACAGTTTTGCAGGTGAAGTCCAGCGGACATAGCCCAAAATGTGTTGTACGTGGAGCAGATTCCTTATCCGTTTAAGGGGTAATAATGACCATCTGCATATTTTTTTGGTTTAGTTTCCTGAAAGTCCTAATTTTTACCCTCCTCGCCCAAAATTCAGATTGCGGCATAATCTGCCAGACGAAAAAGAAAATTATACATTTTAGCCTATAACGAACGGAAAACTTCCAAGATCTTTAAATTTTTCAATTTTTATTCCCGAAGAATATCGAAATATGGAGGCAATGATGGTGCAGACCTTCGGGAAGTCCTATCACATAACGGATTGCACAATCTCCGTTCAATTTGGAATGACCCACAACCTTGGTCTTGTGACTTTTTGTCGTATCTGTATCCTTTTTACGTTTGATTTTTCTCTATTAATCGATGTTAAGTAAATTTGGACTCTTCACATGCATAATTAATACTTTCAATCACTTATAGGATATATAGAATCATCAAACTCTTTACGAAAATTGGCCCACCCAGTAGCCATATGTGAGCCAAATGCTATGTATGCAGGCAGCCGTCACATAATTATCCGAAAAGTAATGCAATGTGAGATAATCTTACAAAAACTTTACCCTGTTCAACGTTCCTAACTCAATCTGACCCAAGAATAGATGAGATATTATAGGACCAGCCATTTAGGCCGCTAAATCCGCCTTCTTATGGTACAATCCTTTGTCGATATGACGTACGTTTAGCAGCAGTTAATCTGTAAATGAAGGTCTGCAATATTGTAAACACGCATATACTTTCGTATGTCGATCTATATATATTCACTGATGTCGATTTGTAGCGATCGAGAAAGGGTGTGCCTGCTATTGTAATCAGTACTCCCCACACCGACTTTGACTGGCAGTAGGAATGGGGTCTTTCTCCATCTCCTGTGTAACCGGGAGTAGTAAGGAGGGCCTACCATTGTAATGAATAGTTCACTTCTGGGTTTGACTTGCAGAAGGCAAGGGAGCATGCAGTTTTGTTTTAAACTCCCCTACCCGATTGTGTTTGGCAGTAGGCAAGGGTGCCCGCCATTATAAACAAATGTCCTCATCTAAAATGTGACTGGCATTAGGCATAGTGGCCTGCTATTTCGACGGGAACTCACCAACTTGGTGTGACTGGCAGTAGGAAAAGGGGCCTGACGTTATAATGATAACTGCACAACTCAAGTTCGACTGATAGTAGGGTAGTTGCCTGTCATGATAATAAAAAATCCTCAACTGGTATCTGTCTGGAAGTAGGAAAGGGGGCTGCCATTGTAACGAAAACTTCCCAGATCGATTGTGACCGCGCAGTAGGCAATGGGGCCTGCAATTATAATGTAAACTTCCCAACTCGATTGTGAATGGCAGTAGGCAAGTGAGCCTGCCGTTATATCACAAATCCGTAACAAACACTTTACATTGGAAAGAGCGTGTGGGGACCTCCCCATGCTGTTTCTCGGATAACGCTAAGAGACATGCAATTTCAAAACAATCTTCTTTACTGCATGTACAGTATTTACTTCGATATTCGAATACAATGTAGCGAAGCACGGGTACATTTGATAGTCTTCCATAAAAGGCAATATATGACAAGGGAACAATTTGTCTTCAAAGGTTAATAATTGCAGAATTAATTTCAGACTGATCAGATCTGGAAAAGGGTTACGTTGACGAGTAGGCCTATCTGATTCGATAAGTGTTGGTCTTTGACAAGTTAACTGATTATATCGGTAGTTGGATCCATAGTGTTTAGAAGTCAACTTTCTTTGTCATCGAGGAGTTTAGTTTTGATCTCATATCCTTCTAATGACACCAGTTCCCATTGGTGAATACAATTCTAATGCATTAACACCCAAAAATGAATTTAATTACATAATTAGGCCTATAATATATACGAGAAATGAAATATATCTCTCCATCACATTACCTCTAATAATAGTGATCTGTGAATGACGTAACACACTGAATTTATAATTTGAGACCAGGCGAGTTGGCCGTGCGGTTAGGGGTTCGAGCTCCACTGTCGGCAGCCCTGAAGATGGTTTTCCGCGGCTTCCCATTTTTACACCAGGAAAATGCTGGGGATGTACCTTAATTAAGGTCACGGCCGATTCCTTCCCACTCCTAGCCCTTTCTTATCCCATCCTCGGAGGCGCCACGAAATTTGAAAAGTGTTACGCGGACTGGAAAGGGGTCCACTCAGCCGCGAGAGGTCAACTGATTGGAGGAGGTTCGACTGCTGCCTCAGCCACCCTCGAAGTGGTTTTCCGTGGTTTCTCACTACTTCTACAGGCAAATGCCGGGATAGTACCAAACTTAAGTAAATCCTTTGCACATATACATTTAAACGTTAATCGCCGGAAAACGCAGAAAACTTGCAAATTTCGATCACATCTTCCGGAATGAAAAATACAGCCTGATACAAGATAGAAGGCAAATATGAACGTCGGTGGAGGAGATAGTCTTGGGCGCGCAACCTCTGGCAGTGGTTGAACATCTACGGTACAGTAACTCTGATATGCAAAACACACAACAGGAAAGTTTATTCTATGATGGTTGCTAACCATGATGTCAGTTAGGAGATGGCACAAGAAGAAGAAGAACGGAAGAACTCACCGACAAAAGAAACACGAACGAGTCGAAACAACTTGAAAGAAAAAATCAACAGATTAGAACCTCTAATACAAGAACTTACGTACGGTAGTTCCTTTTCATTACAAAAAATCGTAAAAATCGTGAAAAAGGAATGAATAGGGATATGTAAAAAGGATGAGTTGTACTGTATGGTGTACAGAAGTTGATCGGCTTCACAAACTCAGTTCATTGCATTAGCTTTCCCACACTCTGATTAAATGAATAACTTTTACAGTTAACTTTCGATAATTAATTGGATGGAAATATACGTCTTTATCATATAGACTGTATAATCCCCCCATGGCACTACAGCCCTTGAAGGGCCTTGGCCTACCAACCGGCCGCTGCTTATCCCGAAGGCCTGCAGATTACGAGGTGTCGTGTGGTCAGCATAACGAATCCTCTCGGCCGTTATTCTTGGTTTTCTAGGCCGGGACAGCTATTTCACCGTCAGATAGCTAAATCTAATCACGTAGGCTTAGTGAACCTCGAACCAGCCCTTAGATAGAGGTAAAAATCTGGCCGGGAATGGAACCCGGGGCCTCCGGGTAAGAGGCAGGCGCGCTACCCCTACACCACGAGGCCGGCATAGACTGCAGATATTAGCCTTTTATTTATGTTTCAAAAGTGGCGTGAAATTTTCTCATATGTAACTTATTTTACGATGGCAACACGAAACAGTAGTTGACTTCCCACATGATTCTTTTTCTATCTGCCGAAAAGGCCATGTCTTATGCAAATTCTCCCAGAACTTGACACTACAGATGGTAGCTCAGCTATGCCAGGAATGTGTACAGATAAAATAGTTACCTCACATTCAGATCTTATTGAAACCACTCACCGACAAAAGAAACACGAACAAGCCGAAACAACTTGAAAGAAAAAAATCAACAGATTAGAACCTCCAATACAAGAACTTTCGTGGTTTCTTTTCCTACAAAAAAGTAAAAAAAAAGAGGTCCAGATGAAAAAGAAACGAATAGGGATATGGAAAAAGAATGAGTTGTACTGTATGGTGTACAGAAGTTGAGCCGTTACAATAGTAGAAAACTTATTTTAAAGAAGAATCAGTCTAAGATGTCGGATATTGTCAACATGTTCTTCTTCTATCAATGTCAGAGATGGGTTTTAAAAAAGGAACAAAGAAAAGTGTTTTGTATGAATAAAATATCTGTTCGGGCTGCTTGGAACATCCAGACGTTCCGTTTCACTTAGATTGTCTGGTCAATTTGGCGAATGGCTGCCATTGATTTGTCGATAGCTCGCTCGTTAAGGTTGGCTCTCTCAACAGTCGGCTGCTAAATCACTGTGTACTTCTCTGCCTGACCTTCTACAGACGAGATTAAGTACTGACCATACAATATAGTTGATGTCGTGCTGGCCTCTTTGTTAGTGAATACATCGTTTTATTGTGTGAAACAGCTACAAATCTAACAGCTCTCGTGTAAAGATATCTGCCCTATTCCCTGCCAGATAAATACTTTACCACTATCAACTATCATTATCACTATCAACAAATCATTCAAGGGATTCTACTGGGCGTTAGAAAAATGCCACTCCAATAACCTCTGTCGATGGTGAAGGGGGATTAGAACAATTAGTATGAGGATAGAAACCAAACCTATAATTCGCAGTTTTTCTCCAGGAACAGCCGAGAGAAAGTAAAGTATGTCTTGCAACCATGAAACCAGGCAAATGCTGGGGCTGTACCTTAATTAAGGCCACGGCCGCTTCCTTCCAACTCCTAGGCCTTTCCTATCCCATCGTCGCCATAAGACCTATCTGTGTCGGAGCGACGTAAAGCCCCTAGCAACCATGAAATGAAATGTCGTATGGCTGTTCGTGCCGGGATATCCCAGGACGGGTTCGGCTTGCCAGGTGCAGGTCTTTCTATTTGACACCCGTAGGCGACCGGCGCGTCGTGATGAGGATGAAATGATGATGAAGACAACACATACACCAAGCCTCCGTGCCAATACAAGAACTTTCGTGGTTTCTTTTCCTACAAAAAAGTAAAAAATCAATTAACCAATTAAGGTTAAAATCCCCGACCCGGCCGGGAATCGAACCCGGGACCCTCTGAACCGAAGGCCAGGACGCTGACCGTTCAGCCAACGAGTCGGACTCCTGTAACCATAATTTATCAAGTGAGAGTCTCCGCATTCGTTCTTGGTCTGAGTTCTATTTTTAACATAGATATGTTTTGGGCTGGGGGTCTATCTGGAATTAGCGTAATGCCCGTTGCTCACGGTAAAATGTTTCGTAAAATTCGTTGTAAAACGAATTTTAAAAATATATGTCGAAAACAAGTCGTGTTATTTGCGGTAAAATTATTTTTATACAACCCGTGGAAGCATCAGGATGACCATCTATGAACTCAAGTTTGAACCAAGACATGTATGTGTTGCGAAGAATTGAGTTCGAAGCCTGTTTATCTTCGCCTTCACATCAGCCTACCGAGCTCGATAGCTGCAGTCGCTCAAGTGCGGCCAGTATCCAGTATTCGGGAGATAGTAGGTTCGAACCCCACTGTCGGCAGCCCTGAATATGGTTTTCCGTGGTTTCCCATTTTCACACCAGGCAAATGCTGGGGCTGTACCTTAATTAAGGCCATGGCCGATTCCTTCCCAGTCCTAGCCCTTTCCTGTCCCATCGTCGCCATAAGACATATCTGTGTCGGTGCGACGTAAAGCCAATAGCAACAACAACACATCAGCCTGGCTTGTATTCGGTCGAACTTGTGACACAAATTCGGCGATTGACTTTTCTGCCTCCCTTCTTGCATTTCTGTTGTGATCCATTGGCGTTTTAACCTCGTACAAACACTAACAGCTTCCTTAGTCCACTCAGATCCTGCCGTTTTAGAAGTGTTTGTTTATGTTTACAAACGAGCTTCACAATCTTCTCACGTCGCAGCGCCAGCATCATCGTCATGTCAGCTTCGCTAATTGGTTCGTTTCCCAAAATTAATTTTACGGAATAGAACATGTCGTATTTTACGAAAAGTTCTATAAAACTTGAATTTGATCGTGAGCAACAGAAATTTTGTCAAATTAAATTAAAGTCAAAGTCATTTCCGTACAGGCCCTGGAGGAGTGGAAGGTAAAGGTTTCCACCATCCGTAACCTCGACACTTGGTGGGGTAGAGTGGTTGGCTCTACGCCCGGCCGCCTTAGCCCCCAGGAATTTACCTGGTACTCATTTTTGGTGTAGGCTGAGTGAACCTCAGGGCCATGTGCATCTCCGGAAGTGGAAATCTCGTTTCTTAAATTTCACGACTTCCTGACGGGGAATCGATCCCACGTCTTTCCGGATGAACCGAGCACGCCTTTACGGCCTCGGCCAGGCAGCCCCTCAAATTAAATTATAGTGTAATAAATTTGAAGGAAAATTTTACCGCGAGCAACAGGCATAATCAATTTCGCGATACTACTGTAACCATGGCAACCACTGTTCGTCATTTATGTGTAGGTCCCGGATTGAACAGGCAAGGACTGCATTCAAGAGAATGAGCAAACTTTTCTGTAACAGGGATTTTAAGATAAATCTCCGTCTCCATTTACTTCGGTGTTGTGTTTCTGTCTTATTTTATGGTGCCGAAATTTGGACTCTAACAGAGAACATCAACAAGAAAGTTCGGTCCTTTGAGATGTGGCGCTACCGGCGCCTGCTCAGAACAAAGAGCTAGAGGTCATGCACAACATAAAAAAAGAAGAAACGTGAATACTTTGGCCATATCATTCGAAATGACAAATATAGACCCCTTCAGCTTATCCTATAAGGTCCAACTGAGGGAGGGAGAAGTAGGGGAAGAAGAAGAAAATCTTGGCTACGGAATCTGCGAGAACGGTATGGGCTCAGTAACCCCACTCTTTTCCGAGTTGCTGAGAACAAGAGCGATATTGCCCTGATGACACAGCTGACATCCAATGAGGATATGGTACAAGAAGAAGTAGAAAAAGGCCAGTAGCGCCATCTATGCGTGGCTATAAGAACGCAAGCTCTTTGTTACATGTTGTTTATACGTTGATATCAAATCGCAAGCTCGTAGCTCGATTCCAGACGATAACGAATTTCTACACGACTTGCTTCTCGCTAGGCAACACACACTAACGTGGACGGAGGAAAAGTATTTAGATCTCGCACCGGGCATGGCACAGAAACCGATCAGCTTGATGTATGACGAACACGCAGAAGAGCTTTCGTTCCCAAGTATCTACCTCAGTATAATAATTTCGTGTGGCTATTTCTAGCCGAGTGCAGCCCTTTGTAAGGCAGACCCTCCGATGAGGGTGGGCGGCATCTGCCATGTGTAGGTAACTGCGTGTTATTGTGGTGGAGGATACTGTTATGTGTGGTGTGTGAGTTGCTGGGATGTTGGGGACAGCACAAACACCCAGCCCCCGGGCCAATGGAATTAATTAATGTAGGTTAAAATCCCCGACCCGGCCGGGAATCGAACCCGGGACCCTCTGAACTGAAGGCCAGTACGCTGACCATTCAGCCAACGAGTCGGACATCTACCTCAGTGAACCGCGTAGGCTACATTCAAGATCGAGCACGTCACTCCGTTTATGATGGCTACGAGTGAAATTCGTAAACGAGACATACGCGGAGTGAAGCCCGAGCATGTCCTTTACATGGCGATGAAGATTAGGCCTATGCGTGTCCGTTTGACCGAAGGTTCAGCAAACATTACTTGTGTCGACGTTGGAAACAAAAACGTTTATGGAGGGTTGTATCGGGCGGAATCTCTCGTTCCCCAAATCGATTCCCAATCCGACACAGTACTGGATGCAGTGGAAGTATGAAGTGTTTGCGATGATCCGTCAGCTAGGTCAACCCACTGTATTTTTAACTTTCAGCATAGAATTGTGGACGTGAACTTACTCTCTCGTTTTCTAAGCCCAAAATCATTTGCAGGATTCTATGTTTTTCTGTGAAGCGGAGAGAATGTATGAGTGCGATTTTTTTTAAACTTTCCAACGTTGATTTGAGTGAAAGGTATATTATTAGTTTTAGGTCCTAGAGAGCGTGATTATCACAGTAGCTTAACTGCTGACTTTCCCTCCGGACGGACG
The DNA here is from genome assembly GCF_040414725.1 of Anabrus simplex. Lineage (NCBI taxonomy): Eukaryota > Metazoa > Arthropoda > Insecta > Orthoptera > Tettigoniidae > Anabrus > Anabrus simplex. The sequence continues at coordinate 624,756,713 of NC_090265.1, read as the reverse complement.
AGGTTTGAATCCCGGTCGATTCTGCAATGGAATTTTCACCTAAAAGTCACCTGGCATCAGGAAGGGCATCCGTCCTTAAAACCCTGATGAAATCAAAATGAGTCTGGCTTCAGCGACCTCAGAAATGTTTTGAACAACCCGAAGAAAATTTATTGGTTTTACGTCCCACTAACGACATTTTTATGGTTTTCAGAGATGCCCCATAGGAGTCAAGAGTTCGGAATGAAGGTCAACATTGACAGGACTAAGGTGATGAGAATAGGAAAGGAAGAAACTGCTGTTAACATAATACTAGACGGAAAGAAATTGGAACAAGTAAAGGCATTCAGATATTTGCGGAGTTTACGAACATGGAATGGAAGCTGTACAGAAAATGTAAGGAGCTGAATATCTATGGAAAAAGATGCTTTCGGGAAGGTGAGAGGGCTTTTGACGTCTAAGGTAATATCTGTTAATTCAAGAAAGAGGTTCACAAAGTGTTTTGTGTTGAGTGCGGTGCCGTACGGAGCCGAAACATGGGCATTAAGAAAGAAAGATACAAAGTATTTGGAAAGTTTTGAAATACGGTAGTGGAGAAGAAAGGAAAATTTGAAGTGGACAGATAAAGGTGAGAAATGATGAATGCTAAGAAGAGTAGGAGAGAATAGACACCTGGTGAAAACGATAAGGAAGAGGAAAATATCCTGGTTGGGTCACATACTACGTAGAAATTACCGTCAACAGAGGGTGATGGAGGGAAAAATAGAAGAAGAAGAGGAAGAAGAAGGTTTGGAATCTTAACAGATGTTAAGCAAGGTAGAGGCTATGAACATGTGAAACAAGATGCTCAGGACATTTTACATGTCAGTGCTTCTACCGATACGAGACTAACGTATGAGATATTAGAATCATTCCGTATTGACGGTTTTCACTTTACAAAGGTGAAAAATGAGAGTATCCTCCTAATTGAATACAATAAATATTCCGTCATTAGACGGAGTAAACAAATTCAAAGATGTTTCGGCTCGTTTGAGCCATCTTCAGTGAAAAATGAGGGGAGTTTGAAATAATTTACATAATATAAGTTGAAAAAATGCTAAAAACATAATGAAGGAGCAAATGAAAAAACAAACAAAAGAGAGCCTAGACGGAAACAAAAACAACACAAATATACACTATTTACATCAATATGCGGAGCAAAAAACAACTCACTGCGACAAAATTCAGTGAAAAGGTGTTAATTCAAAATAATAATTGAAACTAAAAACTGTGTTAACCTAAGAAAACAAAGGAACGAAAAAACAAATGATGCAAAAGGAAATGAACAATAGTAGCACATGGTGAGGTTGTAGACCTCACAGTTTACAAAATATTGTTTAGTAACAATAAAAAACAGGTTGAAATCGCTGTCGAAAATCATCCTTGTAGAAACCCATCACATTAAATTGGTCAGGAGGGGAACGGGAGCAAACATTTTTGAGAAACCAAGCCTGATATAACGTGCAGGCGAAAAGCCTGTGACAAGGAAAAAACACGGTGCGACGTAAAAGCAAAATTGTACAAAAAATCTTAGAAGTGCTATAGATCGCTATTTTCTTTGTATGTCTATTTTCTTCCTTGTCTTTACTTTCCTTGTGCCGGGCCGAGTGGCTCAGACGATTGAGGCGCGGGCCTTCTGATTCCAACTTGGCAGGTACGATCCTGGCTCAGTACGGTGGTATTTGAAGGTGCTTAAATACGCCAGCCTCGTGTCGGTAGATTTACTGGCACTTAAAATAACTCCCACGGGACTAAATTGGGGCACCTCGGCGTCTTCGAAAATCTTAAAAAGTAGTTACTTGGAGGTAAAGCAAATAACATTATTAGGCCCTATTTTATTATTATTTTCTTTGTTTATTTTTGTATTTATTTTTACTTGGACATATATTGTAAGTATCGATGTGCTAAGAAGGCACTGTGAGCAAGTGGCTATGCAGTTTGGGTCACGTAGTTGTCAGATTGTATTTGGGGTTCGAATCCCACTGTCGGCAGCCCTGAAGATGATTTCCCGTGTTTTCCAATTTTACACCAGGTAAATGCTGAGACTGTAACTTAATTAAGGCCATTGTCGCTTCCTTCTCACTCATATCTGTTTCCTGTCCCATCGTCACCATAAGACCTGCCTGTGCCGGTGCGACATAAAGCAAATTGTAAAAAAAAAAAAAAAAAAAAAGAAGTACTGTATTAGGTATACCGCTCGTGTACCATGAAATAAATAAATAAATAAATAAATAAATAAATAAATAAATAAATAAATAAATAAATAAATAAATAAATAAATAAATAAATAAATAATATTATTTGCTTTAAGTCCCACCAACTACTTTTTATAGTTTTCGAAGACGCAGAGAGGCCGACATTTAGCCCCGCAGGAGTTATTTTACGTGCCGGTGAATCAACCGACATGAGGATGGCGTAATTCAGCACCTTCAAATGCCATCGGAATGAGTTGGGATCGAACCCGGTAATTTGTGCTCTGAAGGCCAGCGCTTTCACCATGATCTAGAAGGAAACAAACGTATTACGGCATTTTTTTTAACCGCATCAAAGATGGGTTGCAGTGAGACTCAAATAATGGTGGTCGGTGATTCTCCTGAATGTTTGCCAGTTTTTCTACCAACAATCACTTAAAATATAACATTTATGATAATCGTATCCAATTAAGTAGAAACTGCTTTGAAATGCTCTCTCACCAAGTATGTAGTTTTTATTGTGAATTGACGTGGTAATGAAATGTTTGACAAAATGAAATACACTTTCCCATTGTTTTGTTTAAGGAAGGAAGAATAGGAAATCGGCCTGTGAATTGGAAAGTGACGGTTTGATTTACGGGACAATTGACTTAAAAAGTCATTAACTCTAAATATAGCGACAGTTACGTTGATGGAAGTTGACAGTAGCTTGATGTAAACACAATAGCCTTACTGTGGAGTTACATTCCTAGGGTATTTCTCTTACGTGGGCATTTTTTATTATTTCTCATGGACATGCATAGAACGTTCCCAAGCAGATAGGTGCTACTTGTCCAAGCTAACGCAGTATTCTAATGTCCCTGTTTCTATATATGCAAATTAGTTACAGCTGCTGTATTTTGTCAGTGTGTAAATATGAATAAATATGTGTGATGTTAATAGTACTTTTTGAATAAAACCTTGTTAGAAGTGTTTTGGTTTTATTATTCTTGTGCACGCTGTACAATTTCAATGTTGAAATATATATTTTTAAATGTTATAACCAACTGTCCCATTCGCCACTGACAAATTCTTCTTCTTCTTTATCTGTTTACCCTCCAGGGTCGGTTTTTCCCTCGGACTCAGCGAGGGATCCTACCTCTACCGCCTCAAGGGCAGTGTCCTAGAGCTTCAGACTTTGCGTCGAGGGGTACAACTGGGGAGGATGACCAGTACCTCGCTCAGGCGGCCTCACCTGCTATGCTGAACAGGGGACTTGCTGGGGGATGGGAAGATTGGAAGGAATTGACAAGGCAGAAAAAAGGAAGCGACCGTGGCCTTAAGTTTTTTTTGTTTTGCTAGGGGCTTTACGTCGCACCGACACAGATAGGTCTTATGGCGACGAGGCCTTAAGTTAGGTACCATCCCGGCATTTGCCTGGAGGAGAAGTGAGAAACCACGGAAAACAACTTCTAGGATGGCTGAGGTGGGAATCGAATCCACCTCTACTCAGTTGACCTCCCGAGGCTGAGTGGACCCCGTTCCAGCCCTCGTACCACTTTTCAAATTTTGTGGCAGAGCCGGGAATCGAACGCGGGCCTCCGGGGGTGGCAGCTAATCACACTAACCACTACATCACGGAGGCGGACGACACATTATTGACAACCTAAAAATCATAGAATCTCTGGAATAGAACAAACTTTTGGGTGGTTAGGCCGTGTGCGTTTGCAGAGTTTCGTCCAGACGTACCATTTGGCCTCAATCAATCAATCAATCAATCAATCAATCAATGTTTTCATGTGTGGTCCCACCCTGTTAGCAAATAGGGATTGCTAACCTACTAAAGAAGAGTGAATTCTCCGTTAAAAAAAATATTTACTCCCCATGGAGATACAACTCCAAAAGTGGCTTTTACGGCCGGAGATCTTAAAATATCGGGAACAGAACCAAATGTGTATGGTTAGGCCGTGTGCGTTTGCAGAGTTTCGCCCAGACGTGCCATTTGAGCCCATCAGTTGAATCGGGACGCCCCTCCAAGACTGCTTAGCAGTGGCAGTGGCAACCAATCATAGGTTAGAAAGAAAAAGCCATCTCCGTTACAGGTCATGAAGGCCTTTGGAGGAATGGAAGGTAAAGGCTTCCACTTTTCGTAATATCGGCGTTAAAGTGAGATAGGGTGGTTAGCCTAGTTAGTCTTTACTCCCAGGAATTTATCAGGTATTCATTTTTGGTGCAGGCTGAATTAACCTAAGGCCTATGTGTCACTCCAGAAGAAGAAATCTCGTTTCTTACATTTTTCAACCGAGTTCGATAGTGCAGTAGCTTAAGTGCGGTCAGTATTCAGTATTCGTGAGATAGTGGGTTCGAACCCCACTGTCGGCAGCTGCTGTGGTTTCCCATTATCACACCAGTCATATACTAATAATAATAATAATAATAATAATAATAATAATAATAATAATAATAATAATAATGTCATTTGCTTTACGTCCCACTAACTACTTTTTAAGGTCTTCGGAGACGCCGAGGTGCCGGAATTTAGTCCCGCAGGAGTTCTTTTACGTGCCAGTAAATCTACCGACACGGGGCTGTCGTATTTGAGCACCTGAGCCAGGATCGAACCTGCCAAGTTGGGGTTAGAAGGCCAGCGCCTTAACCGTCTGAGCCACTCAGCCCGGCCAGGCATATACTGGGGGTGTACCTTAATTAAGGTCACGGCCGCTTCCTTCCCACTCTTAGCCCTTTCCTGCCCGCCGTCGCCATAAAACCTATCTGTGTCGGTGCGACGTAAAGCAACTTGTAAAAAAAAAAAAGAAAAAAGAAAATCGACGTCCTGATAGGGAATCGAACCCAAGTCCTTAGAGTGAACCGAGCACTTATAACCACGGCTGGACTGCCCCTATAGGGTTTGTCTGTCTGTTAGGTTATCAGCCCAAAGGCTGCACAACCGAAGGGTGTGTGGTTATAGGGAAGCCGCAAAATCCAGTAGCAGCGCCAAAATGAGGCGTACTAGGGAATATGTAGAGTGAGGTAGTTTGTCATTGCTTTCCTCACTGGGCCAGAAAGTGCTATTGCAGCACGATTGGCCCTATAAGTAACACATTTAATAACACTCAGACACACTCCAAATGTCATGTACTACCCATACCCCAGCAGCTTCCATATTGTCACAGCCATGGATGAGAATGAGACTTCGGTGGAAGCTACATTTTGTTCAGGCCTGTACCAAGAGACGAATGCTTACGTACTGCATCCATCAAGAAATGGCAACAGGCAGAATAGGGTTTGTAGGATAAGCTAATTAGATACAACTAGTGTACCCTGATCAGTAGGGGGTGATGACCACGATGACCGTATAAATACAATCACTACAACAAACACCATCATCGCCAGTTAACTCGTTACCATGATGATTTAATAATATATTGATCGTGACCGAGTATGTGGTGCGTAGTTTGGGTTAGGTAGCTGTCAGCTTGCATTCGGGAGATATTAGGTTCGAGCCCAGCTGTCAGCAGCCCTGAAGATGTTTTTCCGGGCTTTCCATTTTAACTGCAGACTGAACCTTAGTTAAAGCGACGGTCGCTTCCTTCCTACTCCTAGCCCTTTTCTATCCCATCGTCGCTATAAGACCTGTCTGTGTCGTTATATCGCAAAAAGAAAGGAAAAATGACAAAAAGGAAGTTGATCGTTGATGGAGCTAGAAATAAAATTCTTAATTCGTGAATAAGTCGATTTATCTTACCACGTCCAGTAAAATGAATCAGATGCCTTGGATTGGTGTTAATGCTGCATGGCTGGAAATGCATCAAGTCACCTAAGTGCTGTGTGATAAGAAAGTACCTAACCATCTGAAATGGGAAGTTTACTAGTCCATGATTCGTCCACGGTCTGTATGGGCTCGCTACCCCTAGCCCGTGGGGCTGGCACAGGAAACTTTTAAGCCCACGAAAACTTTTTTTTTGCTATTTGCTTTACGTCGCACCGACACGATGGGGCAGGAAAGGGCTAGGAGTGGGAAGGAAGCGGCCGTGGCCTTAATTAAGGTACAGCCCCAACATTTGGCCTGCTGTTAAAATGGGAAACCACGGAAAACCATTTTCAGGGCTGCCGACAGTGGGGTTCGAACCTACTATCTCCCGAATACTGGATACTGGCCGCACTTAAGCAACGGCAGCTATCGAGCTCGGTACGAAAACTATAGGTCAAGGTGGTAAGGAGCAGACTCGCCGACTTCGGGTAATTATTGGGGGTGATTATCATGAATACAGGGATGTGAAATGAGGAATAATAATAATAATAATAATAATAATAATAATAATAATAATAATAATAATAATAATAATAATAATAATAATAATAATATTCACAAACAAACAGAACAACATTAGAGCTTGTTTCTCAAATGCATTTTTGAACGAGTCTTGTGTACGGAGTTTTCAATAATATTCACAAGTAAACAGAAATATAGAACTTTGATCGATAGATACAGTAAATATTCTGAAGAAATGTTTTATTCACGAAGCTATAAAAATCACAAGTAAAAAAAAAAAAAAAAAAAAAAAAAGAACTTGGTTCATAAATACGAGAGTCGAGCATAAGTCATGGCAACAATTTTTTTCTTTCTCGCGAACAGGTGACATCACGGAAAATCTAAGATGTGCATTTGGAAATATACGGCACGTACTTATGCATAGTGCCTGAAGACAAATTCTGACTTCAGGAGATTCTCATAGGAAAGTGACAGAACATTGTTTGATTATGGTATAGACAGCAAATACACAAGACTACGTTCAAAGGACAGACTCCACTGGTTGCAGACCTTCGAAATAATCACCCAAGTTTTCCATTTTGCGTTGCCAGGCGCTGAATACCATGCCTGGGCGAGGCAAATAGGCAGTTGATACTCTACCCCGTTTGAACGTCTCTACCCACCTCGCCACTGTTCTGTAGGGCATGGCATGCACACCTAATGCTTCCCGCAGCTCTGCATGGCATTGGCGTGCATTTCTGCCGCGGAGAACTGCTATTTTTATATACGATCGTTGCTGCTGCTTATTGACTTCCATTTTGTGACGCTCTCACTCACACACTGAATTTGGGGCATGCTTAGACCCACACTGTTATTTACATACACCATCTAGTGGCATCATACGAAAGTACATACCGTACGTTTCCAAATGCATATCTTAGATTTTCCGTGTTGTCTCCTGTTCGCAAGAAAAAATAATAATTGCCATGACTTATGACTCAACGTACGTACATTTTCTTAAAAATATCCTATTACCGTGCTGTATATTATGCATTTCATAATACGAAATGTGAAAAGCTCTATCACCAAATGTACCGTCTGAGCAGTCTCCATTGGAAAATGCAGTTCTCTGAAGGAATGCTCTCTTTCACATCTCATTTCTTGATAGAAAACCATCTACCACCTTCTCCAGATTTAACGCCTTAGCAACCTCCGAAGACTACCAAACTGCACGTTTAAGGAGACAACATCTAAGAGGAGAATTGGGTGGGGGGCGGGGGCGGGAAATGACACTCTGACCCCCAAAGATCATTTGGAGGGGGGGGGGGGCAGAAAACGCCTCGCCACCCCCCCCCCCCCCCCACAAAGTCGGCGCCACTGGTAACAAGGATTCTGCTAGATGAAAACAAGCTTACCTATTACCTACGCTTGCGTGTTAGTGGACTTTTCACTTCCTATTTTGAAACCCCTCCCCTCCAGCTCGGATCCTTCCTGGAGTTTTGATAATTATAATTTTTTAGGGATTTTTGGAGTATCTGTTCTAACTTTTTGAGGTGCATGGAAGTGCCTCATTAATTCATGTTTATTTTCATTTCTATACCTACCTTTATGCATCGCTACACTTTCATATTTTAATATCGAAGATATTAAAACTACCTAATCGATTCGGAAAACTTGGCATTTCCTTGTAAAATTACTAGGCATTCTCTATCGCTTCACAGAAATTTCTGACCCCGTTGCTCTTCGTCACTTCTTCCTCACGATCGTTCAGCCTCTCTTAAACTATTGCTCTCCGATTTGGACAACAGCCTTCCCCTCCAATACCAAGCAGTTAGACAGAGCAGTGTCCTTCTTTGCTGCAATTGTAAGGAACAGAAACCCCAAGCTCAGAAATCTGTCTACGCAGCAGATATTAATGGCAATTAATGTGTCACCGCTGCACATCAGGCGACAGGTAGCTGACCTGAGTTTCCTCCACGAGATCTTAAATGGACATTACCGCTCGGAACATCTTGTTTCTCTCTTCTCTCTCCGCGTTCCTTCCCGCTCCACCAGAACCAAAGACCTTCTCCACATTCCCCACACTCAGCACTCAATATTATCTGCGCACTTTTTAGTGATAGATTTACACCCTAATGCTGACGCGGTCGACTTTGGTTATCTTCGAGATTCGTATTGGCAACCTTTGAAACACAAACTAAGAATCGCTTATCATCGCTGTGCGCCATCTGGCGTACACTTTAAGTACTCGTACTGTTGTTGTTTACACAGCAAAGCTAAACTATAGAATTCGTGCTAGGAACACTTTTTGCAACGGGAAATGTTATATAGTATTAAATATTGTGTGTGTGACACAGTTGTTTGCTTAAAATGATAAAGGTTTATAAAATTCATATCGATCGATCATATTATCGATTCAATTCAGATTTCATTTCCATTCAGTTGGCAGTATTAACGGAACCCTTCTTACTTCTCCAACGAGTACAAAAATCTATCACTAAAAAGTGCGCGGATAATACTTCAACGATCTTTCCTAATCCGCCTCCCAACACTCTTTAACAATATTAATAGGAGACAAGAGCTTGATATATCGTCAAATAAAAGTGTATTCAAGAGGTGTGTAAATAGTATCTTAAAGATAAGTTGATGTGAAGGGATTATACCGCCATCTTGACCCACGACGACTTGGCTATGAACATGGACATTCTCATGGTTTTCGATTTGGACAGTTAATAGTAGGATGTGTACCTGATCTTGTTATATTTTGTTATGTTTGTTATATTTTATTATGAAAGTTTAAGTTTGTTAAATAGTCTGTTGACAGTGCAACTGAAATTTGCTCAGTGTAGCTGTATCTTGTGCTTCGTAAATAAATAAATAAATAAATAAATAAATAAATAAATAAATAAATAAATAAATAAATACATAAATAAATAAATAAATAAATAAATAAATAAATAAATAAATAAATAAATAAATAAATAAATAAATACATAAATACATAAATAAATAAATAAATAAATAAATAAATAAATAATATCCGAACGATTCTTCTTATTCTTATTATTTACTTAATCGAAATATAATACAATAATAGTGATCCAAGTGCACTGTGAAGCTTCTGTTGGTGTAAATAACGCTTTACAGGTACGCTGACTATGACGACACTCATAGCTTGGTGGAATCTTTAGCTGTCAGATGCATAGAGCTCTCCTGTCCGCATTATAGAGTCAACTTGCGTCAGTGTAATGTTTCTTCGTTCCCAGCAGTGCGGTGATAATATATCTTCTCCATTGTTCGTTTGAATCAGTGTTTCGTTCGGGATTATTAAGTGATCTTTTTGAAATTCTGTGTACCGTGATGTATATTTCTTGTGATAGTATCCTACGAAGATACCCAAAGGCATGGAAAACTTAAAGAAGAACAGGTAAGCAAGTAGTCGAAATGAATTTAAAAATAATCCCTAACATTGTCCCTAGAATGCTGTTGATGAAACGGCTCATCTTCATTGACAAAAATGTTTAGCTATAGTTGGTTGAGGCAATATTATCAAGATTTCGTGAGTTGAACTGAGCATTAAAATTCCATGTTATTTTAAGGCTCCCATTTTCCCCACAATGTTCAGACATTCACAGTTTGTGCTCAGTGCTCATTTCAACTCACTACATCTTGCACAGTTAATATATAGTATCTTCTTAATACAACACTAGAAATATGGGTTGATGCCTGCATACATGTTCCTGAATTTTTTTTTTAAAAATCTGATGAAACATCTGTTTATAATGTATTATGGTTTTTATAGATTTTTCTCAGAAACTACTGTATCTGTAGATATAATATTTGTTGTAGGTATTCGTAGGGTTTATGTTAGTAAAGTAAACTAGATTCCTCGTCCTGTGCTAAACCCCCAGTGGATGTGAGCTGTATGTACAGTTTTAGCTTTATACCAGCCCTCCTGCCATTCTTACATTTCTGGTAGTGGCTGGAATCGAACCCGGGCAACCAAGGATGGCAGCTAATAGTGCTAACCGTTACACTGTGGAGATGGACTGTCTACATAGTAGGAGAACTAAACTAAAATTAAGTCTGATAAAATATTAAAAAACGAGCGAGTGGCTACGCCGTTTGAGTCACGTAGCTGTCAGCTTGCATTCGGGAAATAGTGGGTTACAACCCCACTGTCGGTAGCCCGGAAGATGGTTTTCCGTGGTTTCCCATTTCAATACCAGGCTGTATCTTAACCAAGGACATGGTCGCTTCATTCCCACTCCTAGTCCTTTTGTATCCTATAGTCGCAGGAAAGCGAAATTGTAAAATATATATATATATGGAAAAATTGGGCGTATTACAAAAAATGCTATATGAAAAATAATCGCCTTTGAATGATCAAACAGTACAGGAGTTCATAAAACCTCAAACCTAGGTGTGCATAAATTGAAGTATAATTTATACATTATATCACGTGTGTAAAGTTTAGTAAGTATCTGCGTGCTACTCGTAGTTAAAAGAAATGCTTGCCATGAAATCATAACACCTAAAAAAATTTATCTGAAATTTTTCAGGAGCATAGATGGCAAGTATAATGACATATTTTCGGATTTAAATTAAGAGGATTCTATTTGATGTGTGAACTAAGTTTCACTATTTTATGTTGAATGTTGTGGGAGAATGGTAACCTCAAGCTAACATGTACTTTTGGGTTCAGTTCAAAGCACGATTACGATTATGTATAGAGAATATTTTACACTACTACACGCTTGAAAATAATCGAAAGATTAGAGAATGATTGTACAAAGATAAAATAAATAATTACACATATGAGCCTAAGAAAACTTCGTGTATAATGTAGTTCAAGGATCGATGGGTTCATTTGACCCAGTGCCATGATTATTTAGGTACCCTGTTATAGAAATACTATAGTTCAGCACATACTGTGAATGTCTGCTCGTCTGAAAATTCTTAGCACTTAAAAAGTTTTTTTTACAAGTTGTTTAACGTCTCACCGACACAGGTAGGTCTTATGGCGACGGTGGGATAGGAAAGAGAAAGAAGCGACCGTGTCCTTAATGATGATACAGCCCCAGCATTTGCCTGATGTGAAAATGGTAAACCACGGAAAACCATCTTCAGGGCTGCCGACAGTAGAGTTCGAAATCTCAAATAACTCGCGAGCGGTTAAAGATATTGATATTCTTTCAGTAAGTTAGTGGTATCAAGGGGCTTATAATCGAACTTACAGTACTTTTTTATGGCGTCATTATCTTCTGAGATAATGGTAATACTAATAACTTTGTTTTCTTAAACGGAACTACATTGTTTCCTACACACAGCCTTAAACTTATAAGCATTACAAATTCAGCACAGCTATTATTTTGAAAATCGGACAAGTACTTTTCTACAAAATGTAACGAATTTAAACGTGCTTCGTTTGCCAGCTGGGGACTGCTTTGTTCGATTCGCGCTATGTACGAAACATGAGCTACGTAGCTGTTGACTTACAGAGTTTCTTCACCTTCTTCTGACAGCTAGATATTCTCTCTGCTGTACTCATAAATACGCTATGATAAAAATGTATGATTTGACATCTTTAATATCATCATAGGTGACAAATAAATGAAAAACGGATATGCGACGGGTTCTATGGGACTACATTATTATCCTGATGTGAAATTAAACCACACAGGACCGAATGAGCTAGCTGTGCGGTTTGGGCCGCTTAGCTGTTTGCTTGCTTTCTGGTAATGGTAGGTTCGAACCCCCACTGTCAGCAGTCCTGAAGATTGGTCTCCGTGGTTTGCCATTTTCACACCGTTTTCACTTTAATTAAGACCATGACCGTAACTTACTGGTCCAGGTCCTTTCCTAACCCATCGCCACCGAAAACCCAACTGAGTTAGTGCTAACACTAGGAAAAAAAGAAAACTATACATGATTGACGTCAGGAAGGACAACTGCCCATAAAACTGGGCCAAAATCGACATGTGCAACACGGATCGCAGCACATACTCACCGAGTTGCGGAAAATGTAGTAGAGAACCAAAGAGAAACACGTATAAACAAAAAAGGAAGACATGCCTAGTTTTAATGTTTTAAATTATTGCTGGTAGTGGAAGTGAGATTTGTTCAACTAGTACAGCTTGGCAATCACCCTATAAAGAAGTGGTTCGATTCTTCGAAGAATGAGCAAAAGAAAGAAGGTGGTGAAAATGAGAGTCCCTAGGTTTATAGTTCATTATTTTCATGTCCGTATTGATAAAGTTCACGATTGTAAAATGGGTATAATTCCACCTAATAAATACTGCTTATTAAAAGTACAATGTATTTATGCTTAAAAGTACACTATTTGAAGTACTGGTTACTTACAGTAGTTTAACCAAGTAATGTCCAATGATTTTTACATGTTGTTTTATCTCACGTTCTTAACGCAGCTGAGTTTGATCGATAGAGATCGAAACCGAACAAGGGTTGGCTAATAAGGGAAGTAGGATAGGATAGGACAGGATAGGAAATCCGTCGCATATCTGCATCAGAAGAAGGTGAAGCAACTCTGTGTGAGTTAAGGCGCTGGCCTTCTAACCCCAACTTGGCAGGTTCGATCCTGGCTCAGTCCAGTGGTATTTGAAGGTGCTCAAATACGACAGCCCCGTGTCGGTAGATTTACTGGCACGTAAAAGAACTCCTGCGGGACTAAATTCCGCCACCTCGGCGTCTCCGAAGACCTTAAAAAGTAGTTAGTGGGACGTAAAACAAATAACATTATTATTACAACTCTGTGTGTCAACGGCTAGCTCATTTTTCATACGTAGTGCGAATCGAACAGGGCAGTCCCCAGCTGGCTAATGAAGCACGCTTGAATACATCACATTTTCTAGAGAAGTACTTGTCTGATTTTGAAAATAATCGCGGTACTGAATTTGTAATGTTTGTAGGTTTAAGGCTTATGTGTATAAAACAGTGCCGTTCCATTTAAAAAAGTACCATTATCTCAGACGATATTGACACCATGAAAAAGTACTGGAAGTCCGATTATGAGTCCCTTGGTACCATTACTGAAAGTGAAAACAGAATGTGGACATCTTGAATGGTTCACGAGTTATTTGAGGTGGTCAATTTAGCTGAATAACCCTGTAGTAATAATATAATGTAAAGTGAACTGGCATTAGTTTGCTTACCTGTCGTGGTTACCTACTTTTATCACCCGCTTCTAGATAACCTACTGTAGCTGTATTTCAGATTCTCTCAATGGCAAGTACTGGAGTTACTTGTCACTATTTTTTTTTTTTTTGCTAGGGGCTTTACGTCGCACCGACACAGATAGGTCTTATGGCGACGACGGGATAGGAAAGGCCTAGGAGTTGGAAGGAAGCGGCCGTGGCCTTAATTAAGGTACAGCCCCAGCATTTGCCTGGTGTGAAAATGGGAAACCACGGAAAACCATCTTCAGGGCTGCCGATAGTGGGATTCGAACCTACTATCTCCCGGATGCAAGCTCACAGCCGCTCGCCTCTACGCGCACGGCCAACTCGCCCGGTGTCACTAATTTTAGTTAACGTGTACGTTCCTAGCATATCAGTAAGAATTGCGGTGTTATCGTGAGTGATATCTAAATCTTTAAATTTTTGAAACTCGTTCATGATGAAAAATAACTAAATACATTACGGTACGTATTGTAATGTTCATTGATGCATACTCGTTGACCCTGAAAATGAACAGATTAATGTACGGAAAAATTAGCGTCAAACATTTTATACCTCATCCTGTGCCTTGGTCATGATCCTGGGTGGCCCCAGAGACGCCAGAAATACAGTAGTTGGGCTAAGCTGAAGAGTGGCCACACGTGTTACGCGTAACAGCTTCGGAGCTAAGTTCTGCATTCGGGAGACGCATGGGTTCGAATCCCATCGTCGGCTGTCCTGAGAATGATTTTCCGTGGTTTCCTATTTTCACTTCCAGGAAGATGTCACGCCAGTTCCTGTTCATACGCCACAGCCGATTTCCTTCCCTCTCGTTACCCAATTTATTTCACGATCATTCATTTCATCTGCATTACCTCTTCAATTGACGTTGTTGACAGGGTTAAAAGTCAGGTTGTGAGGTTTACAAATAGGAAAAGTCCTCTCAGTTTTAATTAAGGCGTTGATGTGGTGAAAGTTCCTTTTGGGGATCATTGTAAGTATCTGGGTGTTAATAATAAGGAACGATCTTCATTGGGGTAATCAGATAAATGGGATTGTAAATAAAGGGTAGAGATTTTTGCACATGGTTATGAGGGTGTTTAGGGGTTGTAGTAAGGATAAAGCAGAGGGCATATAACTCTGGTAACACCCCAGTGTATGGGACCCTCACCAGGTTAACTTAATTCAAGAACTGGAAAAAAATCCAAAGAAAACCAGCTCGATTTGTTCTGGGCGATTTCCGATAAAAGAGTAGCGTTACAAAAATGTTGCAAAGTTTAGGCTGGGAAGACTTGGGAGAAAGGAGAAGAGCTGCTCGACTAACAAGTAAGTGGTATATTCTGAGCTGTCAGCGGAGAGATGGCGTGGAATGACATTAGTAGACGAATACGTTTGAGTAGTGTCTTTAAAAGTAGGAAAGATCACAATATGAAGATAAAGTTGGAATTCAAGAGGACAAATTGGGGAAAATATTCGTTTATAGGAAGGGGAGTTAGGGATTGGAATAATTTGCCAAGGGAGATGTTCGATAATTTTCCAATTTCTTTGAAATCATTTAAGAAAAGGCTAAAAAATCAACAGGTATGGAATCGGCCACCTGGGCGACTGTCCTACATGCAGATCAGTACTGATTGATTGACTGGCTGATTGATTAATTGATTGATTGATTGATTGATTGATTGATTGATTAATTACTCTTTTGTACAAATTTTTTCAATACACACGTTGCCAGTAACGTTGTTCTAATATGATAGAAAAGTGGCAAATTTCATTTAGGACTTTTTGTAGTCACTTGCTAAATAGTCAAACCCCTTCTGGAAACGTACAAGTGCACCTTTTTATTGACAAGGTGTAGATAGATAATAATTTCTATGACTACTCAGCTCATGGCTCCAGTGACTAATCTAGTATAAGGATATCAGGAACTTCAACCAATCAACAGCTGTACAGGGTGGTCAGAAACAACGTGAACCGTATATATGAGCGTTAGAGGATTGGTCATACTGACAAATAATTTGAAATGAAAATCCGATATCTGACGCCATTGTCATTTTAACGGCTGCTGAAGTTAACCAATCAGATCGTTTCGGGGGCGAATTAAATGAGATTTTCGAGGCGGTGTTGCTAAATCTGCACGTGGCTAAGGCTGTCTTGAGAGTCACTCCGAGAAATCAGCATCAAACAGAATCTCACCGTGGGTCTCGGAGGGTGTCAACGTGGCGTAGGCCTATTTAAAATGGCGCGATCCTGTCAACTTGGAGGACCGTGTTCAAACCCCTCCCCTGGCGAAGTTATTTTTTTCGACAGACGCTCTCAAGCTGGTCTTAAGCCACGTGTAGATTTAACACCGCCACGCAAACCCCTTCTAATTGGCTAACTTCAGCAGCTGATAAAATGACAACGACCGAGCGAGTTGGCCGTGCGGTTAGGGGCGCGCAGCTGTGAACTTGCATCCGGGTGATAATGGGTTCGAACCCTACTGTCGGCAGCCCTGGTTTTCCGTGGTTTCCCATTTTCATACCAGGCCAATGCTGGGGCTGTACCTTAATTAAGACCACGGTCGCTTCCTTCCCACTGCTAGGCGTTTCCTATCCTATCGTCGCCATAAGACCTATCTGTGTCGGTCCGACGTCAAACAAATAGATAGATAGATAGCTCTTTTGAATTATTGCGGAAAGGTTATTTTGATAATCTGTAAGGGAGGACTGTTGGAGTCTGGCAGAGATAACATCCTTTGTCTCACGTTCATTCACATCTGTGGAACACCTGGTGAAGAGGAGGTGGGAATTGTCCACAAACTGCACGAGTTGAATACTCGACACGAGGCTGTGAGGTTTAATTTTTGTGTACATGTATCTAATAAAAATTTTTCGTTAAGTTGCTTCAAGACGAGTGCAGAATCAGTGTGTTGATAAGGTAGTATTTAAGCAAAGAACGCTTCCCACCATTATGAGGGGCTAAGTTCGGAGATGAGTGGCTTGCAAGATGAAGCCACGATAACGCCACGCCAAGCGGCGCAATTACAGGTCTGTCTAATTTAAATATGTTTTTAGTTAGAGATGTAAATGCTTGTCCCTTTAAATTAATTAATTAATTAATTAATTAATAAATCATAACATCACGTTGTATGTGGCGTGTAGAATTAAGAAGGTTGTGATGATGATGTGTCTTGTCGTTATTCTACTGTAGAGGCTAATTGTCTGTTATTTATGTCAGCGCGCGAGACGTTAAACTGTGTTTAACTTTCTTTAAAGAAAAGTAAAGTTTAATATTACAATGAAAATTAATGAAATAATAATAATAATAATAATAATAATAATAATAATAATAATAATAATAATAATAATAATAATATTCACGTTAGGATTACTCTCTCTGCTATTTGTTTTACTTCGCAACGACGCAGATAGGTCTTATGGCGACGATAGGACAGGAAAGGCCTAGGAATGTGAAGGAAACGGCCGTGGCCTTAATTAAGGTACAGCCCCAACATCTGCCTGGTATGAAAATGGGAAACCACGGAAAACCATTTTCAGGGCTGCCGACAGTGGGGTTCGAACCCACTATCTCCCGGATGCGAGCTCACAGCTGCGCGCTCCTAACCGCACGGCCAACTCATCCGGTTGTCAGGATTAAATTGAGATGATAATAATAATAATAATAATAATAATAATAATAATAATAATAATGCGTTCAGCAGTTAGGCAAGCGAGATTTGCAGTTTATATCGAAATCCAGTGAAGAATGATAAAGTTTGGCATTTTGGGAAATAAAAAAATTAATGACACCGTGTAGCCTATTTGTGATATAGAAAATTACGACATGCTATTTTGCACATGAGCTCCGGAAAATGTTCGAAAATTTAATTTTTGATATCATTGTGAAGTTGTTTGCTAGTTGCATTACGTCCCACCCACACAGATAGGTCTTATGGCGACGATGGGACAGGAAAGGCCTAGGAGTTGGAAGGAAGCGGCCGTGGCCTTAAGGTACAGCCCCAGCGTTTGCCTGATGTGAAAATGGGAAAACCATGGAAAACCATCTTCAGGACTGCCAACAGTGGGATGCAAGCTCATAGCCGCCTGCCCCTGACGGCACGGCCAACTTGCCTCCTTAAAGTTGTTTGGTTATGGGATCGATTGTATTTAAAAGTTTCGAGCAAGAAGAAAATGGATTGTAATGGAAATGAAATATTACGAGAATAATTGGGAAGAAGTTAAAGGCAGAGTTAGCCTGTATTTTATGAGTGGTGTAGAATAAGCAGGACGCCGACGATTAGAGACTCTGTAGTTCGATGGAGAGGAATTTTTGTGACATGGTGTGTAAGTTGATGTGTACTATTTCTGAGACAGGCTGTACAAGAGGAGCGATGTCCTGTAGCGATCCAGAACGATTGAAGAATGTAAGGGCTGTCAAATCCAAGGGAGTGCATTGTAACGCCTGTTTTAAGTACAAGTTGATGTTCTCCCACGATTATTATTTTATGTAAGACCGTAGGTAGCGGCTGTTAAGTCTAGGTGACTATTCTATTTGATACCAGCGAAGTGCATTTTGTGATAGCCGACCTCATGAACAAAATGCATTCTGACACATGGTCAAGATAATACTTAATTATTGTAAATTGAATTCTATTCTGTATCTTTACGAGACGAAAACATCGCGGACTGGAAACATTACGGGTGAGATAATGAATTTTATTAGATTCAGAGTTCAGTCTGCATGTGTTGAAGAGAAGTTACTTCACTGGACAATTCACGATGAGTGTTAACATGGCAGGTCAGTTGGAGCCTCACACTCGTGTTATGCCGTGAATATCATGATGGTTGTGATTATTGTTTTCAGTGATATAACGTAATATCAAACGAGATTTGAGTTAATTTTTATTTAGCTAACTTCACCGCATGTGTTTACGTCGTATTGAGGAATAGATTAAACTATTCTAACCTGTTGTTTAGTTTCGATTTCACGCTTTATCGCAGAAAATAGACACAGTAATATTTCCAGATTCGAGTTCATTTATGTAACGAATTTCGCTTCATGTGTTAGTTTCGACGAGGATCAGATTTAAATATACGGATATTGTGTTAAAGTTTCGATTTCATCTGGCAGTATGAGTGATGTGTAGATACCATAACGTTGGCTCAACGATATATTTAGGATGCCGCGTACAGGATTAGGTTAGGCATTTTTGCGAATCAACTTGATCGATGTTAGTGTCTGCAGTAGTGGATACGAATGTGGAAGATATCAGCAGGTGCTATTTAGGTCATGTTTCGGTATAATCCTTACTAACCGGAAGGTGCTCCCGTAATAGCGTTGCATGAGTAGCGGCATGAATGTACGGGTTGTCCCATGTGGAAACCTGGCTAATGGAGACTGATCCCTACCACCCATCCCATCTACCGATCACTTGTAGGTTGGTTTAAGGGGACAAGTGTAGATAGACAAATTTGTAATTATAGTCGTAGTTATAGAGAATGGGAAAGATTTCATATGGTTTGTTTTATATTGTGGACTTGTATTTTAACGAATTTAAGAACGCAACTGCTTCATAACCTGAAAGTTGGTTTAGTAAGAACATTTTCAAGTGATTTATTACTCTTCTTTAACTTCAGTGTTTGGCGTTTCTTCTAAACGCATAAAGAATTAGTGTTTCCCTGCACTTCGCAGCTTTGTTCCTTCAGAATCATGTAATGTAAGATCCCAACGTATCAAGTGTTGTTGGTTCCTTCTGAACATCTGTTTGGGGTGATGCATGTTTCAGCATCGGGATTCGTCTGTAACTTACGGGTGTCACGAGATTACAATACATGGAGGAATTTTATTTTTGATTGTGACAATTGCTGCTCACTTGTAATGAACACCATGCTTTCAAGTAATATTTCGCAACCTATCCAGAGCAACTGATAGTCGATTTGGTTCGATTAAGAATCCATTCGGGGGTATGCTCCAATATCCGAGAGGATAATCGACTGGTGGATAACCTTAATTAAATGTAAATCTCGAGTTCTACTTGTTGAAGAACAGATTTTCCACGGATCGTGTGGGTTAATTCTCAGTTATTGTTTGGATCAATGTTACCCAATTTTCAAGTTCTCAATTTTTTCCCCTGGTTTTTGCTGTCCACGAATCTGACATTGCGTTTTCATTCTTTAGAAGACAATATAAACAATTTAAAAATATTTTTACCACTCACGTTATGCATTGTGACTGCGTTAGAACATGTGACAAATTTAACTGATTTTCTTGCCTATTTGGTAAAACTAATTATCGTGATTACATTGAATAACATTTTTAGTAAGCACATTTTTGCTCCTCATTTGAAGTAGTTATGCTCTCCGCTGAACCCTATCGATTGATCAATGAAGTGACCGAAAAAAACTACCGGGCGAGTTGGACGTGCGGTTAGAGTCGCGCAGCTGTAAGCTTGTATCCGGGAGATAGTGGGTTCGAATCCCACTGTCGGCAGCCCAGAAGATGGTTTTCCGTGGTTTCCCATTTTCACACCAGGCAAATGCTGGGGCTGTACCTTAATTAAGGCCACGGCCGCTTTCTTCCCATTCCTAGGCCTTGCCTATTCCATCGTCGCCATAAAACCTATCTGTGTCGGTGCGACGTAAAGCAAGTAGCAAGACAGGACAAACTCGTAACTACCCCAAGGACCGAAAGATGACATTGCTCTTCTGAAGTAGCCGAGGCAGACGACCAACGATGGAATGGTAAGTTCAAGTGTTCAATACCATAGGTTTACATTACCTGTGATTAGAACCACCATGTGAGAAACACCATGAGTCTACGTTACGTGTGATTAGTACCATTGTGAGGGGCCGGTGACCTTTATTATTTACCCCTTTCGATAACAAGCATCATCTCAGTAATTAAGACATTGTGAATTGGATCCACCGATTGTTTTTCTTTCACGATCCTTTTCTCCTCACCATTCGTTTTAGATTCTAGTCAGTGGATACATTTTGAAGTTTTTATTTCATTTCGTTGCACCTCGTACCATTAGACGCCGATGACCTAACTGTTAGGGGCAAAAGATCTTTCTAGGCCCCTTTAAACAACTAAACCAAACCAAACCCCATGGCACTACAGCCTTGAAGGGCCTTGGCATACCAAGCGACCGATACACAGCCCGAAGGCCTGCAGATTACGTGGTGTCGTGTGGTCGGCCGTTATTCTTGGCTTTCTAGACCGGGGCTGCTATCTTACCGTCAGATAGCAACTCAATTCTAATCACGTAGGCTGAGTGGACCTCGAACCAGCCCTCAGATCCAGGTAAAAATCCCTGACCTGGCCTGGAATCGAACCCGGGGCGTCCAGGTAGGAGGCAGGCATGCTGTCTCTACACCACGGGGTCGGCTTTAAACAACAAACATAATTATTATCACACGTCATCACGCAGTTGCTCTAGGGAGCCGGTGTTACTTGCTGCGCTCGGGATGGCAGTTTGTCACGTGACAAGAGAGCAGCGGACAGGCGGGTTGCATACCGTGGCCATACTGTACTTGCCGCTCGGAAATAGTATCATATGAACAACAGCTATAATAGTCTAATAATAATAATAATAATAATAATAATAATAATAATAATAATAATAATAATAATAATAATAATAATAATAATAATTTGGTTCATGAATTATGTGAGACGAACAGGACACAGATTACAGAGTATAACAGGACAAGAAAACTATTCATTGACAAAGGAAATATACAGCACTGTGCAATATTTCCTAAATAAATACATTTTCACGATTAATTGAAGCTTTGGGTCACGTACATTTGCCGAAAGAAAATACAATTTATGTGATTTGTACACATTCTTTGCACTCTCATTAACACACATTTCAATATTTGTATGGCATTTATGACTAGGATAACTAATTAAACACGCGAACTGAAATATATCACTGATGTACTCCTCCTTCACGGGACCTTTGGGCTCGTTTAAATAGTATTGTATCAATCTTTGGTACTATTGTTTGTGTATTGGCAAATCGCGAAACACATTTCAAGCTATCATCGGTGAGCGTACTTCTGTGTCTAGATTTACAAAACTTCATTAATGAAAGCATCTCTTCATATAAATAAGTTGATCCGAATATGCTTACAATATGAGCATTAAATGTGTACAATCCAGGAAATCTCTCCTGTGGGAAACGAACATACAGTAAAATTCAGTCAAACTATTTGTGTTGGTAAATCTATCTTTCATTTGAGTATCGCACTGTAAGTCAAGTTCTGGTCTAACAGTTTGCACATCCACTGAGAAGGGCGTAGCGAACACATGTCGATCCTTTTCTAATGCCTGAATATCGTGAAAACCTACTCTCAAAATCGTCATGTGACCTTAAAAGCTCTTTATATTGTTCTAATGTTTTTAATGTGATTCAATATTTTATTACATATTAAACATTTTGCTGCGTTATTTTCTTGAACTATTAAATACTCTGCTTTCCAGGAAGGTTTGAAACTTGTTGGCGTCGATGGCCTACGCTGTGCTGAACTCTTTCCTAGTAAATGCAACATTTACCGACTAGATCTGAACGTCGTGTGGTGTGAGGATAAAGGCGGAATCGCACTACTGTCACCTCACATGAGTTCAGGCGTATCGTGTCGCAATGGAACCTGTGCAGAAAGATGTGCTATCTTTGCGCCACTGGCCTTCAGTACATACTACGTCATGCACTTCCCCTACTTCTTCCCCTACTTGCTCGCTAAGCTGCTCTCATTCCTCGAGAGCGGGGAGCAAACTGGCTCCGAACGAAGGCATTGTGCTCTCGACTTACGATGCCTGATCATTATCACAAGTAGAGGATTGTTGCGGCGTTTAGTGACTTCGGAGGCTTGTAGACTGAAACTGGAAGGCATAACTGTATGTAATGGAAGTGTATGAATGTATACGGGTAAGGAATTCGTTGGTTTACTTACGAACTTCTTAGTCCAGGATAACGATGGAGGAAGGGGGGAGGGGTACCGAGCTCGATAGCTGCAGTCGCTTATGTGCGGCCAGTATCCAGTATTCGGGAGATAATGGGTTCGAACCCCGTTGTTGGCAGCTCTGAAGCTGGTTTTCCGTGGTTTGCCATTTTCACACCAGGCGAATGCTGTGGCTGTACCTTAAACATGGCCACGGCCGCTTCCTTCCAACTTATAGCCTTTACATGTCCCATCGTCGCCATAAACCTATCTGTGTCGGTGCGACGTAAAGCAACTTGTAAAAAAAAAAAAAAAAACCTTGGAGTCACGAAGAATGCAAAGATCTCCGAAGACATAAACCAAATATATTATTCTGGATATACCTAATGAAAGTTGTAGATATCTTCAATATTCTGACAGTAACGTTCACTTTATAAGCTTAACCAAATGTTTTTTTTTCTATTTTGTGCATATCATTTTAGTGTGTAATGAACTATTACGTAGAATATTACACTTCTAGTTTCAAGAAAATTGGTGTTAACCAATGAATATAAGTGCATAACGTGATACGTTGAATGAACATGTTCAAGAAAATATTACTCAAGTATTAAATCTGAATACTATAGGTGCATACATGAGTGAGTTAATCAATATCCTATTTGGTTTTTGCTAAAAAGGATCGCCATTGAAAATGTATTTTCCAGAATGAAATGCTGTTATCTAAAACTGTTTAGAAAGAAACCAAAACATTCTTAGAGAATAGAATCAAACATATACTTCCATAATGTTTCATTCTACAATATGTAATGTAAAATAAATCAATTACTAGGCTGAACTCGTTGAAATTCAATGGAGTACTAAATCTCTGGTTCGGTAAAGTATATTTATCTGGCACTGAGCGACAGCATTTGCTACATGTAGTTTGCAGAAGCTAAATACAGACTGCAGCAATTAACTTATAGACTGAAGCGTGTAGTACCGTACCTATTTGCAGAGAAATATAAGTCGAATGTATCTGAAGTGTAGTGCTGTTAGAGCACCTCCTTAAACACTCAAGACTTTGCTACGTACAGCTGGCCATGGCTAAATACAGGCTGGGGTAAATACAGTATACACCAACACGGTCTAAAGTGTGTCCTTGAACTTTGTTAATCGTCATACTGAATGCAAGGCGAATAGGAAACTGGCTTCTAAAATGAAATGGAAGAGTAGTGTCGATGGTGTTAATAGGAATAAAAACTCTTTGTCCAACACTTAACCCCGTAATGATTTTGAAATCCAAACAACTGTCATGTAGCCTATTTTTCGTACAATGAATCCTGTTTCGTTTAGAAGCCCCTGTGAAGCATTTGAGTTTCATAATAATTGCTCCAGATTTTAATTTAAGGAGATGAGGAGGCATGCCACTTAATTCTCGGTTGTTGAGAAACTCTAAGAGAAATCGGAGAGTTTCATTTTCATCTTCACTTGAGTTACTTACACTGATGTTCTGGCCATTCCAGGTAAAATGTCTGTAACTTAAGAATTGATTTGATGGCAGTGCTCGTTTATATGGGCAAGAATGGCAATTTTGGAGAAACGTATAACATCTTTTGGTGACTCAAATTAATTCCCGTAAATTTCAGAAAGGATGTCTTGCTTGGCGATGGTAGAGGGTGGTTAATAAGAGATTTCTCTGGCGATTCATGATTCACTGAAGGATAATCCCCATTACCAATATTCAGCTAAAAATTATCGAAATCTGATTCTTCTGGTCTAGCTCGCATATTTTTAAACAGATGAAATATTTTAAATTTTGACCAAAGAGGAGAAAATTTAATACAGTTCTGAATAACAGCTTGTGGATAGTTTGTAACAGCTTGTTAGGAAGCATGCGGTACAACAAGCAAAACCCGTCTAAAATCTCCACTTAGAACAACAATAAGTTTCCCTCCCAAAGAGACGGAGTTACCCATGATGTCTTTCAAAAGTCTGCTAACGCACATCAGGGCATGCACATGAAATGTGTAAACACAACTACATTTAAGTTCTCTTCAGAAACAAAATAGTTCTTTTTTCCTTCTAAAATCCGAGGTCTAGTGGATCACACCGCGATTTCGTGCCATGCTTCTGGATCACGCGTGTGCGTTACGAGGTTGTACAAGAAAGAAGTTCCGAGAACTAATGTATGTGGCAAGAGTGTGCCAATGAGTGAGTCACTTAAACTCCCCAGTTTCCGAGCTGCTCGATCTATTGAGATTAGTTTCTGCTTATTCTGATCAGACAACATGGACAACTTGGTAGACATTTGCTAAGTGCAGCTGAGCGCCTTTTCGGGTTTGGTCCTTCCAAATACTCGTTGAACAGTGCTCGAAAAGGAAGTTCTGTACGAGTCTAGACTGAGCGGGATCCATTTCTTGTAAATGAGTGTGAGCAAGTCATTTTGCACAGCTCTATCGCCTCCCTGCCGTAAGAGGTGACTGAAAGGGGACTCCACGAGCTTTCAACTGTAGGAGTGGGTTGGTGACCGTGGGGCTTTGGTATGAATCTGACATTGCTTCCACTTCGTTGTGCCACTCACCTCTTCATTGATATCTGACCTCTCTTGTACATCTCTTGTTATTTTCTGACCGTCACGTCGCTATCAGCTTGCATTCGGGAGATAGTGGGTCCGAACCCTATTGTCACCAGCCCTGAAAGTGGTTTTCCATTGTTTCCCCATTTTCACACCAGGCAAATGCTGGGACTGTACCTTAATTAAGGCCACAGCTGCTTCCTTTTCACTCTCAGCACTTGCCTATCCCATCGTCGCCATAAGACCTTTCTGTGGGGCCTCTCAGGTTGCATGCACCGGTGCATTTCACGGCGCAAGGTGCAAAAGACGACTTCACTAGGTTGAGCAGAGTGCAGACCCCCACTCCTCGATTTTAAGCAATAGCGCTGTCTCTCACTTTCCCTACGCCTGTCTCGCTCGCTCCGCATTTCTCCCCCTTCCTCACTTGCTCTGCAGCGCTCCACCATCCGACCAGAGTTGAGCCGAGCTTAGCCGAGCTTAACCGAGTCACCCCGAGTCAAAATGCTGGTCCGAGCCGAGCCTAGTCGGGCTGATGCACGGTGCACGGAACGTCTGCGCCTCGGTTTGCATGGGTGAGATTTTGAGCGTTTGAGAGGCCCTGCCTTTCTGTGTCGGTGAGACGTAAACCCGATAATAGAAAAAACTTTTCCAACCCCGTTGGTGATAGATTTGAGAGCTCTTCCAATTTTTCGCTCTTGGTGGCCCTTCTCTTCCTTTTACCGGTACATTCTTTCTTCCTAGGATTAGACCTTGTTTCTCTCCTGTTACGGAAGAATGGTTGCCCAGTTTCACTTCATCTTTAAACAATAATAACCACCGCAAAGACCACCTTGCTTGCTTGCTTGCTTTCTGTGATAAGGGACCTCGGTATCTTGTTGTTCAGCAACTTGTGACAACAATCATCTACGCCCGGTATTCGTTCAACGTAAGGAATCGTGTGTTCCAGTAGCGTAGCCAGGATCGACCGATTGTGAGGGGGATTACAGTTTGAAAATTATGATAGAACATAATGAAGATGCTTGTGCGTGTGTGGTGCGCGCATGCATTGTTAGGACACTGATACAAGTGAATTATGTTGATATTCAGATTGCAGTACAATACACAAATCTTACATTAAAATTCAGAACAAGAACAATACGATCAAGATCAAAAGTTTTTTTGTTTGTTTTACAATTTGCTTTACGTCGCACAGACACAGATAGGTCTTATGGGGACGATGGGAGAGGAAAGGGCTAGGAGTTGGAAGGAAGCGGCCGTGGCCTTAATTAAGGTACAGCCCCCGGCATTTGCCTGGTGTCAAAATGGGAAACCACGGAAAACCATCTTCAGGGCTGCCGACAGTGGGGTTCGAACCCACTATCTTCCGGATACAAGCTCACAGCTGCGCGCCCCTGAAGGCTCGGCCAACTCGCCCGGTGTCGAAAGTTTACATTCTAAAAATAAATAAATAAATAAATAAATAAATAAATAAATAAATAAATAAATAAATAAATAAATAAATAAATAAATAAATAAATAAATAAATTTTCGAGGCTTCTTAGAAAATAGATTCAGCAGAGCTGTTGGTTGCACCACTGTCTCTCTGAATGTTTATTTACTTTATTTTTGTAAAAGTTCCATAGGGGCGTTCTAATCCCCAGCACACCCCCTCCTGGTTACGCCCCTCGTGTGTTCTAATTTCAACGTTCTACCACACTCTAGAGATAGCCTACTCATCACTACTTCTTTAGATTTCTGGTAGAAGTCTATGGTTACAGGGTGGGTGTATTCAAATGTAACCATATATCAAAAACAAACACAGAACCGGTTTTTCCACACACACACTCACTCACCTCTGAGAGCGGTACTATAAAGCCCTTGAACATATCTGTTGTTCTCAATAGGTAGCTATGTCACCGCTTTCAACTCTGGCTGCTGTTCTTTTTCTTTCCATTTCTTCTTCTTTTATTTTATCGAGGACACTTCTGTGTACACCGCTTTTTGAAGAAACTAAAAGGACCGAGCGAGATAGTCTTGAGAGGAAGAGCAAGTGAGAGGGAAGAGAGGCAAATAAAAGAAACAAATCTGTCTGGGAAGAGTTGAGTCTCATTCCTGTCTAGGGAATACCGCGGCTTGCCCTTTGAAAAACACTCAGATCAACGAAAACTTCGTTAATGTAACTTTCAGTGGAACTGTACCGTGCCATTAGTAAAATGATTCTGTGAAGTGCTTAATTGTAAGAAAGGAATTATAAACAGGTTTCATGAAAATAAAATGCGTAGAAAACATCATTTGTATAAATGAAGCTTTATTTTTACAGGTCGCTTTACGTGGCATACACATACAGGTCTTATAGCAACGATGTGATAGGAAAGGGCTAGGGATGGGAAGGAAGCGCCCGTTGCCTTAATTAAGGTAGAGCCCCAGGATTTGCCTGGCGAAAATGGGAAACCACGGAAAACCGTCTTCAGGGCTGCCGACAGCCGGGTTCGAACCCAAAAGAATATTTAAATGAAAAATTGTATTTATTTTATGATTTTATGAGTTAGGAATAACATCGAAGGATATAGCTTTGCAGTAGGCTATATAAATCGGCTTTAGTGGTGGGATCGTTTAAGTTAAATAGAGGAGAATATGGTTACCTATGAGAATAATCGGCTCGACCAAGAAAGGTAAGAGGAGAAGAAGAAGACGACCAGTTTTTAACAATTTAATGATAAGAAGTGTGGAACTAAACGAGGCCACAGAGCTAGTTGCAAGTAAAGCATTGTGGAGGCGTTTTGTTCATTTACAGAAGCTTGCAGACTGAACGCTGAAAGGCATAACAGTCTATAATGGAAATATGTGTACAGAGAGAACCAAAAGTATTCAGACCCGCAAGCTTCTTAGGCCGTTTAGGCCCACTCATGAAAAATCCCCAGCCTGTTTCCAGTCATTCGACCGTGTCAGGAATGGAATGAATGAAAGCCCCATCTAGCGGCGAGGATAGCAAGATCAGCCTCTACATTAGCTCTGTTTCTGTATTTCCGTTTTCAGTTATGTGAGAACAGGGAAAGTACACTCACACAGTTATGTTGTCATGAAAGACATTAAGAGCAGTGTTGTGGCGTACCCTCTTGGCCCACAGATGTATGACAAAATTATAACGTGGCGGGTCACTTTAATACTAAAATAAATAAATGACATGTCATTGTTTCTCCATAAACAGTATCCCAAGGGCGCCAGTCTTCAAGCTTATGGCTTGAAAACGAAAGTAGATAATTAATAATAATAATAATAATAATAATAATAATAATAATAATAATAATAATAATAATACGTAATGAGACTCAAAAAACTCCCAGGGGTGGGGTGAACGGAACACAAATCATTAAGTACACTAACTCGTAATTTGAGGATCATTAATAATCATTTCATAAAATACAAATTAAAACAGCTATTTATTAAGAGGAAAAACGTGACGTAACGGCGTTTTAACGAAATCTGAACTTACGGAAGCAAAAGAAAAATTGAATGAAATTAATTTTAAAAATGAACTGTTGCGCGAAGACTTGCAGTAACTTATGCCTTTAATTCACCAATTGTAGACTCTGTTGTCTTGAAGCTGATGATATGAGGATCTCTCGTGCCGGCTGCTTCATCTGTTGTTGGATTCCAGTCCTACTTCCTGTCTTTAACACATCCTACTGTACTCCTTACATAAAGTCGTAATGAGTCCTAATTTTAAATGCAAAACCACCATGAGTTATGTTCATGGAGAGAATACACTCGTATTCTTCCGTATTACGGTACAGTAGCGTAGCTAAATTCATAATAAAAACTCTCCTCCCCTAACTAGTCAAAACCGGTCTCCCGTTGACTACCTCTCGTCATTGAGATAACAAGTCCCAATGAGAGTAACTTATGAGTAGAATATACTCAGATGCGAAGTGAACTAAGTTAAAATCTTCTCCGATGTGCAGACGTAGAATCGTAGTAAGAGTGTCTTCCAAGACTGAGAATCAGAATGTCCAATAAGAATGTGAATGTGAATCTGAATGTGAATACGAATGCTAATGTCCTCTCCAGCTCTTGTCGGTGGTATATATCGGTTCAAAAGTCTCGTTCCATCAGCCATATCACATGGTCCAGTAAGATTAGAGGTCTCATCCCTTCTCCGATGTATTGCTGTGAAACCATCACGTTGCTTCATTACGTTCATTCACATAGGCTGAACTTTCCCGCTGAAATAAAGCGTCCCGAAGCGGAGTTTGAAAAGTGGGTGTTAATAATGTATCAACTGTCTCTTCATGAGGTACAGAGGGTAAGGTCTCTCGTAACCTAGATGACGTACTTTTCCTGGAATTGGGCTGAAATTAGCCTGCTGACTCTGGTCACCTCACAACGGCTATTGGAAAATTTACTGCAAGTTATAAATATGCAAGATGTTGAAATACTTTACCCAATAATTTGTTCGTTCAGAATACGTTATAGCCGCGATACAAAGAAATGAAATGATGATTGAAATGGATGATAAAACCCTATATATATATACATATTAATTTAAAAATGACCTATCAGTGATTAAATATATACATCTTATTAAATATATAGTTCAATAATTGAAAATATTCAGTGATGTCCCAAACATCACAGTGTTTCTTTTCGAGAAATTGTAGGGCATGGGGGATGTCATGGACCCAAAGTCTTTCAGAGACGTGGAGTTGTGATAAAAGGTCTTCACAAGATACTGCCATCTAGTACCATTTATCGACCAAGAATTCCTTATACTGTATGTTATATACCATTGAAGAAATAATTCCTAAATTTTGAAATAATGATCTATGAGTTGTATGTGTACAATAAAACATTGCTCTTTAAATACCTACAACTTGCATTATTATTGCGGACCCCTTGGATTGTCGTCGCGGCCCCCCAGGGTTCCACGGACCACAGTTTCGTAACGGATTCTCTAGAGAACTGATTATTTCATTCGTGGTAGTTTCAGAGGATCTGAGTCAGTTTTCCTCAGTGGTGGTGGTGATTATTGTTTTAAGAGGAAGTACAACTTGGCAACCATCCTCTATATAACACTAATCAGACGGAAAATTGGAAGGGATCCGACACTTCGAAAAATGAAGATATCGGCCAAAGAAAGACAAGGGCCACGAAGGGCGTGAAAATGAAAGACTCCCTAGCCCTCGCAAACCTAATAGCGTCGGGGTCGGAAAAGAACAAGAGTTGACCAAGAGAGGTCGGATAGGATAGATGAAAGTGAGGAGCCAGGCACAAGTAAGTGGAAGCAATGCTGGGACTCAGCTAAGGGCCCCGTGGTCGCCAACCCACGCTCCAAAGTTCAGAGCCCCTGGGGCATCAGTTTTCCTCACTCGATGCACTGAATCCCACACTTGTCAACTCCAGATTCCACACAGACGTCTCCCTAAAACGATTCCTTAGATGCAAGAGAATTAATCGTAATCAATTTGAGTTTCATATATAGAAAGAAATATTTATGATAATTTGATTTTCCCAAAGGGAAATCTGACAACCCTTTTTACGAGGGATGTAAAGAAAGTAGTCCAGACATTCACAGGAGATTGGGCATGCGCAAATAGGATATGGGAGCGGTCAGGTGGCGTGTGTGCATTTGATGGGCATCCATTTGAGAGTGCTGTTGCTGTGTGGCGTTGAAGTGAAGAGTGTCGATTTCATCGCTCTAAAGGATGTTTTCAAAAGGTGATCAGGGTCCGTGATAACAAATGCACCAGAATGTTATGGAGGATTACGTGAACCCTACAGCGAGAATGTATTATCGTATAGGACGGTTGCACAATGGGTCAAGGCACGTTGTAATAACACAAACAATGTCAAGCTGTTATTGCAACAGTGGCATTGGGAGGTTTGGAACACCCTCCGTACTCACCAGACGCAAGTCCATGTGACTTCAACCTGTTTCCGAAGTTCAAGGACCCCCTCCCACCGCCGAGGTCGTCGATTTTCTGACTTGGCATCTGTACTCCACGAAGTAGGGCGCTCCGTCGCTGTTATCAACAGAGAACGCCTTGCCAACGATCCCTACGGCTTCCCGACATTTGGCAGTGACTATACTGAAGGAATGTAATGCAATTGCGCTTGTTAGTTTATTAATACGCGAGACGTCGCGCCCGTTTTAGAACGCGAGAGGTCGCGCGAAGGCAAATTGTTCACACTTAATATTTTAATGAGCTGCTATTTTCCTTTTGCAGTGAATGCTCTGATAAAGATATAAATATGTACCCTGTTTAACTGCCTTTCGACCAGTACTAACATAATTACCCAGTAAAAATATTTTCTCAATATAATTAATGAAATTTTTGCAAAATCTGGTAAAATTACGTGAGGTTTTAAAGAGCGCGGGAGGTCGCGCATTAGCAAATTGTCTCAACGTTTGCATTTGTACATTTCAATGAATGATTTGGTCACAATTCAAGATAAAACTACAGCACGAAACTTCACTGAAGGCCACCATAAAGATCATGAACTTTACTTAAGAAACTTTCTTGGAAATACAGCCATGTAAGAGTGCACTACGCGAGGGGTCGCACGAAGGCAATTTGCAGCGCCAGATGCGAGAGTGAAATAAAAGTTAAACTACTCCGGAACGCAGCAGGCAATACACTGATGATAATCAACGTCAGGCGGGAGAGAGGGAGGGGAGGGATGAAATGAGCACCCTAAGCCCTACAGCGGCTAGCAACGAAATTAACAAATATTTAAAAGGTGCGGCAAACTGCCGCGGGCGGGACCTCTCGCGTGTTAAATACTGCGTTCTATCAATATTGTCACTACTTTATTTACAGCCCTCGTATTAATATACTGAAATTACAGGTAACCGCAAGGATTCAGAATACTATAACAAATTAAAGGTAATAGCCAACAGCAGCTTGAACAAAGGAAATGAAACGGGAATACAAAAAAAAAAAAAGAAATAAAAGAAACAGTGATTTTCACCGCATTGAGTTATTTAACATGAGGATGAATATAACGGAGGTCTCTATAGCCAGCCTGATGGATCTGTTCAGTATCGCGAAGACAACGGCACGGACATCTTTACTGATTCCGTGTCCGTTGGGAAGTCGACAAAGGTAAACTTAATCGTGCCTGTAATTCTGACCATAAATCACACCACTTCAAGGTTCGTTAGGTGATATTTCGTAAGATAGGGGATACACAGGTTGAATCTACACTTGTTGTCTTGTTGGCTTACGCTGGCTGTGTCGCTTTCGTCTTGTATTTGACTATTTGACAGTCCAATCGATTATAGAGTCACTTTTTGTTTTACATTGCAATAATTTTAGCTTTGATGCTTACTGTTGTATATTAAAGGATTATTCTTTGTATTAACGGAGAGATATAGACCTACGATGGTATTTCGTTTACTTAAATTTATTAATTGTCTTTTGGCCTAATGCCCGTATAGTCAGACATGTTACATACAGGACAGACAAATCACGCACTATAGCTCATTCCATGTTAAGAAAAGAGTATTGCTCTTATGACAACAGGGTTGCCGTATTGAACGGCTCTCCTCAACACCATCACGGGAAAACGGTGGCACATATGTGTGAAATTCAATATTTAAGTTCAAGACAAACGCGGAAGAAACTAAGTTACAAATTATTTTTTTGAACTAAAGGGGACGAGGGGTTTACAGGGGCTGTTTTTGGTTTGTACACAATGAGATGTAAACTACGGCGCATAAAAAACCTCAGCATTGAAGTGTAAGGCAAACTGGAGGGAGGAAATAGACAAATAATTTGTATGGGCTCGAGGGGTGAGGGATGCATTTAACTGCATTTAATAAATTTCTCCAGGCAATAGAGGCTAGAAAACCGACGCATCAAATTGTAGATATCTCTACAGAAGATCCCGGTATTAATGTTAAAGAAAGAAATCACACACGTAGGCTTATTGCATAACTCTCACTCAACACAAGATAATCACGCACTGATTTAAAGCCTAAAAACACACACGCAACAAATAAATACTGCCGACGACTTCTCCACAGAAGTGAGCTGCCGGCGGTTCACAGAGTGAGGGACTACACGAGGATTGTACCAAAGCAACACAGAAGAAGGAAAATGAAGGAAGGCAACGAAGCGATGGCTGTTCCCGCCATTGTGCTTCCCCCCTACAAATGTATTTATGAAAAGGAATATGTTATGTAGTTATTTTAATAACTCACGGGCAAAATTGCCTCATCCTTTTTATATATATTTCCTAATACATTACAAAGTACAGTATAATATCCCTTAATTACGAGGAATTATATGCATCTCAGAGGGGGTGTGTTCACTCCTTGTAGGTCCATAAGAGCAGTACTGTTTTCTTAACGTGGAATGAGCGTCTTATTACACAGATTCAAAATGCTTTAGTTTTAGCCTTTTCCCTGGGATCTATTACGAGTTCACCTGATTTCCCCAAAACACTATTAATTTCCTTTTCATCCCTTTCTAAGATTCTCTATTACTGTCTATTTTCCTGAAAAATTTGGGTTACTAAATCGAAAAATAAACTAGTGTTAAGGCTCGTTCACAACGAAAATCAAACTAACTTTTAACATAAAACTTACCCACAAAATTATCGCGTGACTGAAGCATTCACGTTCGAAAACTTACGTAATCACCAATCACAAATGAACAACTGATTTAAAATTACTTGTGAAATCGAAATCCACATATTTCGGTCGGTAGATGCAGAGTGGGTCTCGGCCCATGAGTGGCTACGGCTGGTCCGTGGTCTAACAAATCTGCACTCTGACCGGCCAACCGAGCAGAGTAGGGGTGGCCACGATTCTACCGTGGCTCTACGCCTCTGCATTCGGGAGTCGGGACAGGGCTGGACCTCATGGCCGGCCCCAACCGTCGGTTGTTCTGAGAATGGTTTTCCATTCTCCTGCACTAAGACGAATGTCGGGACAGTTCCTAGTATACGCCACGGCCGTGAACCCCCTTACCTCCGAGCATCTCCTTCACCGTAACAAATCTCCCGGCCTGAGAGACGGCGTCATCGTCTAAGAGACCCGCCTCCCCCTTCAGGGGAGGAATTAAAACATTTTAGTAGTAGTAGTCCATGCATTTCATTGCTGCATTCCTTTTATCATTCACATGGGGATATGCCTGACATAGCATTGCAAATTTATCACCAAACCACACCATTTTAAAAACATTGAGGAATGCTGCATTCAGACTGGTTTTTCCGCTATTTTCACACACACATTAGACACGGGAGCTTGGAGCTTGAAAGTTTCCATGTTTATGTCTTTGTGAATACTCCATTTATTAAACAGGCTGTAAGGTTCTGTGTGTGTTATATTTACGTTTAGTTTTCATTACGAATTTATCTCTTCACCTTGGTATGGCAATGGGCTCGTCGGCTGGAATACTACACATCTCCAAGATGCTAGCCGACAAGTACTATGTTGACACCATACACTAAAGACTTTTATTCCCTACTCTGAAAGGTTGGAGCGGGGCACCTAGGATGTGACATCCTCTCTCTGACCAGGATTAACACCACTATGATAACACAATGTAGTGACGACGCACGAGGGGAGATAAGTCTCTCCACTTGCCCTCCTTGGATTTTGATATTCTCAATCGGTGAAAAGAAATTACATTTTTCTAACGGGAATTTTTTTGATCATTCTGTTGTTTCCCAGTCAGAGTTGCTAGATGTTTCGGAACTGCGCATTTGTGCTAAATGACGCGCGTCCCATGCGGTTCCTTTTCGGGACGGCAATATTTTAAACCTCGTAAGAAATACTCAGTATGTCTGCAATGTTTTATACCATTTATAGACAACAGTTTTCTTCTTCTTCTTGTTTAAGCATGCCTGCCTCAAATGCTTTTGTCGAGAGGATGTTTTCGAACATGAACGTGAAATGCTAAGAGGTGACAAAGACATGTTTTATTAAGCCTGAGCAGTTCATTTCTGCAATTTGTCTTCAGAGTCATGCAAAGATTTTTATGAAATCTCGGAGAATGACAAAACTGTTAGCAACTGTTCAGAAGAATAAAAATATATGGAAATTGACCTGCCTTGGTCTAACCCTTCTGTTTTTTTATCGCCTACACTTTCCTCAAAAGCAATTGAGCATGTCTTGTATATCATATCATTCTATCTCTTCTTCTGATCGAATTTCGCCAAATCGTCCTCCTGTGAGCTGACATGAACAATGGCATAAAATGTCAGTTTCAATATTTGTATAAGTGTTAAGGCATTTCTTAATGAATTGCACTATGATGTCATTATGATAATACATTTACCGCTCTGAAATGAAGTTTGAAACTTGTGGAACACGAGCTCCGTTGATGTGTTCCTTATTTTTGTTTCAGTTCTCTGGCATCTCTGCTCACCAGGGACACCGATCCCAGGAAGTGCTACGGCTCGAGCACCCCCACAAACAGGGAGAAGAAATATAAAAAGATATCATAACAGAAGAAAAGGAAAGAAAAGGAAGAAAGAAAAGGGGAATCTTAAATTTTCATCGTAGTTCTTAACCCTAGCAATACAAAAATATTTTGTTCCCTGCATTACTAACGGTGAGGGAAGGAGCTGAAGAGCCCACTAAGAAATTTGTATGAACTTTATTCTCAATCACAAGAGACGTATATGGATATTTTATTTTATTAATTAGATCTGATGCGTGGAAAACTTCATAAAGGTTAATTGATTTCAGAGATAGTTAAGTTGCTAAAGATCGCTTTTATAAGACTACTCGTTTTTACTTCAATTAGAATTATCTAGTTGTAATTTCTCTTAAAATAAAAATCGCCACCACTACCACCACCCTGAGAAGATCAAAGACTTATGTGTGCAGTGTCACGAGGCAAGGAAAATTGAACGTCAACGCAATCATGCATGTCCATAATCAAGAAACAAAAAAATGCATTGCACCTCGAAACTGTAGTGAATATTTTCATCAAACGATATACTGTTCTTGGAAACCCTCATATGAGCGAGAATTAGAAATTCAGCAAATATTTTAAATTTTGTACTAAAAAATACTTTCAGTTTCTCTTTTATTATTACACTTGGGTGGCAGAAACTGAGAATGATAATAAAGAACTAGGAATATCAGATTTTCAAGATAGACGGTCTGTACAACATACGCTGAAAGAAGTCCGTGGATTTCAGGAAAAACACCGGAAGAAAGGTACCCCCTGGACAGATGAAAGAAAGGAGTTACAACGGCAGAAAATGCTCCAATACTGGGCAAAGATCAAAGCCCAACAGCTGAACAAGCGTGATCCAAAGTAGACCCATTCGAACCAAGAAAAAGGAGAAGCGCCAAATTTGAGGCAATAAACTTTTTTAAACACAGTTTGGTATCATTTTAGGAGAATAATAGACTATTATGCTTTTTACCTTAAAATTTTATTGGCACAATTTGTATTTCGTTGACTTACATCCTAATTCACACATATTTAGAATGTAAAATTTCTTACATTTTCATGATTAAAACACACCATTTCCTTTTATGTAGACTTTATGTCGACTGTATGTAGATATATATATATTCGATTTGCTTAACGTCGCACCAACACAGATCTTATGGCGACGATGGGATAGGAAAGGCCGAAGAATGGGAAGAAAGTGGTCGTGGCCTTAATTAAGGTACAGTCCCAGCATTTGCCTGGTTTGAAAATGGGAAACCACGGAAAACCATCTTCAGGGCTGCCGACAGTGGGGTTCGAACCGACTATCCCCCAGATGCAAGATCATAGCTGCGCGCCGCTAACCGCCCAGCCAAATGTGCATTTCTGTGGACTTTTGTTTGTACTCATTCCCTATTATTAAAACAGAGCCCATAAAACGATGGATTTTCCACCAAGTATTGCTCATTCAAAAACACCGAAAACTGCATTTTCATTAGAGTTAAATTTCGATATTTTTCCCGGCTGCTCTCAATACCTACATTAGCTGCCTATTTAAAAGAATGTCAACGGACGTCAAGCCTATTCTGAATAGAATTTCCACAGAAAAAAGTATCGATCCAGAGAGGATTATTATGATAGTAACTCTGTTGATCATGGAATCAGTGCAGTGCCGGATGCCAAGCAGTGGGGGAGCGAATGTGTACATTATGATGAGCTGTGAATGTTATGCGCGTAGAAATGTTCGCCTGGCGGCTTGTCTAAACATGGAAATATATCGGGGGGAGTGTGTGCGGATTGTGGGAGGATGCTACATCAACAGCACATAAATAATTCCAATAAGCAATAATGGATGACGAGGACAATTAGTGTGTATTGGTGGCGATCTTGCTACCCCCTTGTGTATGTATCATATGCCTGGCATTCCAGCGTTCCTCGCTCTCTGTCTCCCTTGATATGTGTATCTGGCATTCCTCGGATAGCTGGTCCATTTAACTGGCAGACAGGTTAGCCGTAATTTAGTGGCCACGAGAGCCAATATTGCACCGCCAGAGCGCTCTGCTGTCACCCGGCTAGCTCGCATTAAATCAAGAGTAGCAGCAACAGAAACCAATAGACCGGGGTTCGGATGTCAGAACAATACGACTGTATTTTTAAGCGATAATAAAAGAACTGATGTCATTAAAAGTTGTATAACACTACTCTGAAAGATTTCTGTAACTGATAATTAAAGAGTCATTTATACCAGGACCAGCTGTTCTGTACCCGTAGTTGACGGGTTGGATTTTGTAATTTGAAGCAGTAATGCCATCTAGCTGAGATTTGTGGCATCAGAAGAGACAGAGCACTTCAACTGATAACAGTCAGTCAGTGATAAATTTTAGGGGCTTGGGACAGTGTAGGTCTTAACCATTGCTGCCAACTCATTTTTCACTATGTCCCAACAGAGCAATCAAAATGTACCTACCTTCACTCTTGAACTCTCTACTCAACTATTTATTTATTTATTTATTTATTTATTTATTTATTTATTTTTATTTAGTTATTCATTTATTTATATAATTTACAATTAGGTTTACGTCGCACCGACACAGGTAAGTCTTTTGGCAACGATGGGATAGGAAAGGGCTAGGAGTGGAAAAGAAGTGACCATGGCATTGATTAAGGCACAACCCAAACATTTTGCTTGATGTGAAAATGTGAAACCACGGAAAATCATCTACAGGGCTGCCGACAGTGGGATTCGAACTCGCTATCTTCAGAATGCAAGCTGACAGCCACGTGACCCAAACCGTGGGCCCTCT
Source organism: Anabrus simplex (assembly GCF_040414725.1). Lineage (NCBI taxonomy): Eukaryota > Metazoa > Arthropoda > Insecta > Orthoptera > Tettigoniidae > Anabrus > Anabrus simplex. Next base: position 624,718,439 of record NC_090265.1, on the reverse strand, counting down.
CCCTCTGTTACTCAAATAAAATAAGTGTGTATAAGTAAATACAACTATTATTATTATTATTATTATTATTATTATTATTATTATTATTATTATTATTATTATTATTATTATTATTATTATTATTATTTGAGAGCCATGCATAAAAGACATTTAAGTTAACACTCTTTAATTTTTTTGGCACGCTCTCTTATCTTCCTGGCTTTACCTTCAAGATGAATTCATTTCAACTCCTTATTTTCTTCCCAGTTTCGGTGTTGAAACTTTAATGAAAATACACTAACGCATCGGGATTACATTAAAAAAAATTCACGTTAAAAGATAAACTACGAGACCTGCTCATCACACGAGGTAACTTCACGGCTAAGTGAATGATCTGCTTGGCTGACACATGCAAGAGACTTCTAGTAGGAAAAAAATGAGAGGATTCACCTAACTCACACACCTTCTCAAATGATGGGAGCTCATTCTCACAAACATATTCACCCAAACAGTGAAGCGTATTTTGTTTTTATTTCAGTTTTCAGTCTTATTATTTGGCCAAAATTTACTTATGTTTTCATGTCGATTCAGAAATCGGCCCGTACATCTCACTACAGACAAAATAGACAAAAATCCACACGGGTAGGAACATGCCCCTAAGGTTGGCAACACTGACCCTTACATTTTTCTCACTGCTTGGCGTTATTATAATATTCGAGGGCTAGGCATTGAAAGCACCTGCCCTCTTCATGTCCCTCTGTGGGTGGGGTGGTATAATAACACCCACGGTACCCCTGCCTGTCATAAGAGGCGACTAAAAGAGGGCCCAGGGGATCTTAACTTGGGAGCGTGGGTTGGCGACCATGGAGCATTTTGTTGAGTCCTGGTATTGCTTCCAGTAATTTGTGCCAGGCTTCTTACTTTCATCTTTCCTCTCTTGGTCAACTCTTGTTCTTTCCGACCCCGACGGTATTAGGTTTGCGAATCCTAGCGAGTCTTTCATTTTCACGCCCTTCGTGGCCCTTGTCTTTCTTTGGCAGATACCTTCATTCTTCAAAGTCTCGGATCCCTTCCATCCCCCCCCCCCGATTATTGTTAATAGAGATGGTTGCCTAGTTGTACTTCCTTTTAAAACAATAATCACCACCACTCCACTTTTTATTCCTTTTCTTCCCTCATTCTTCAAGTGGTCTTTCTTGCAAAATTCTATTCTCATTTCGAAAGTCTTCATTATCTTCATGATCAATGACCACGATTTTTTTTGGAATACTAAAGTAATCACCGCTGCTGCTGCCGCCGCCACCACCACTTTGTTTGTCACCATGACAACTGAACAATATTTCCACGTCAGCGATGCTTGTCGTTGATGGAAATAATAACAGAAATCTAAATTCGTAAATATTTCTATTGTTGTAGTTATCGTGGTCAAAATGCATAAGATATAAACGACTGATTTTTTTTTTTTTTTTTTTTACGCATTTTAGGTATAAGTAATATTTCCGGAGATATTTGTAAATATGTGAAAAAATTAACAATCACGACCGTCTCTATTATGATGCCTCGAACGGAAAAATAGCATGAAACATAAAATATTAGAAATTATGTTTTACACAACTGTTTTAGATCCAGCTAATATTAGCATAGAAATTTGATATTTTGTATTAGGTCTATAGTTCCATTAATATCACTACACCACTGTATATTAATAAATTAAAATATAGCCTACTGCACAACCCGGCTATCTCAGAACTTAAATACAGAGTTTCGAAAAAAAATTTAGCTTATTTTCTTTGGTGTAACAAACAAACAAATAAAAAAAACAAAAACAAACAAACAAACTTACAAACAAACAAACAAACTTTCAAACCATCAAACTTTCAAACCAACACACTTTTAAACCATCAAACTTACAAACAAACAAACAAACAAACAAACAAACAAACAAACAAACAAACAAACAAACAAGAACCTGATTTCATCTCTTGTATACCTAATTCGATATAACAACGAATTATGAGGTGAACATTGCACGAGTACAGACAAAATATTAATCTTATTTACATAGATGGTGGTGATTGCTGTTCTAAGTGATATAATAATATACGCCTATTTTTAGAGGATCGAATTAAGAAGGACAAGCCAACTTACGTGGTGTTCTTAGATCTGAGAAAGGCATACGACAATGTTGACTGGACCAAGGTATTTGAGATTCTGAAGGTGTTCCGGATCAGATACCGAGAACGAAGAATTATTTTCAATCTGTATAAAAATCAGTTTAAAGAAGATCTAGAGAAACTGCTGAATGGTATAGACAGAGATAAAAATAAATAAGTCTAAAACAGAAGTAATGGAGCGTAGTCAGGTGGTGCAGGAAATATTAAATTAGGAAATGAAGTCTCAAAGGAAGTAGATGAATATTGTTACTTGGGTAGTAAATTAAGTAACGGTGGCAAAAGTAAGGAGGACATAAAATGCAGACTAGTGCAAGCAAGGAAGGTCTTTCTTAAGAAACATTGATATAGCAATTAGAAAGATGTTTTTGAAGACTTTCGTGTGGAGTGTGACATTGTTTAGAAGTGAAACCTGGACGATAACTAGCTCAGAAAGAAAGGGGATAGACGCTTTTGAAATGTGGTGTTGCAGAAGAATGCTGAAGGTGAGATGGATAGATCGAATCACGAATGAAGAGATACTGAATCGAATTGGTGAGAGGAGATCGATTTGGTTTAATTTGACGAGAAGGAGATAGAATGCTAGGACACATCTTAAAACACCCAGGACATGTTTAGTTTGTTTTTGAGGGGAGTGTAGTCGGTAAGAATGGTAGGGGTAGACCAAGGTATGAATATGAAAAACAGATCAGAGCAGATGTCGGATGCAGCAGTTACTTAGTAATGAAAATATTAGCACAGGATAGGGTGGCATGGAGAGCATGGTGACTCAACAACAGAAATGAGTTTCTTATGTCCTGCAAATTTCGACTACACGAGGAGGAATAGCTCTTAACTCAATGCGACGGTGGGTTGATACACGTATCAATGCTGAGTGCATTCTGAACATTTCATGTAGGAATGAGTTTTATGTGGTATGCTGGTACCTTTGGTTCTTGTGTGTTTTCCATGATTAATGTAATCGAGTTGTAGAATATGAGTTCTAACGTGGATATAAAGCGTTTCCGGACCCATAAACATTTTCTTCTACGTGTGGGGAATGTGTCCTGAAAGTATGGTCCAGAGAGAAGGCGTCACCTTCTGAGTGGCCCGCCCCTCTCCCTCCCCCCATTGAGGAGGGGACTGAAAACCTCTCAACTGGACTGAAGGTATGACCGTACCTTATTATCGCACTTATAATAATAGTAGCTTGCGCTTCGAAAATGACGTCAGACACCTCAACATTTAGCTGTTTTCCAAAATATTTTCCAAACAAATCACCTTACCCCTTGTCCCATGGGGGACACAATTTCTCCGTCTTCAACTGCTAGGATTAGTGTTCGTTTCGTTTCTCCTACAAAATCAGTCTAGCGGTAAAAAGATCTTGATGCTTTCTTCGAATTCTCAACAGCCATCAGTAAACTCTTCAGACGTTCTTTTTTCTTGCCGAGCTGAACGGCTCAGACGGTTGAGGCGCTGGCCTTTTGACTCAACTTGGCAGGTTCAATCCTGGTTCAGTCCGGTGGTATTTGAAGGTGCTCAAATACGCCAGTCTGCTTTTGGTAGATTTTTTGGCACGTAAAAGAACTCCCACGCGACAAAATCACACAGCTCGGTGTCTTCGTAAACCGTTAAAGTAGTGAATGGGACATAAAATAAATATTTCTTTGCTAGTGGCTTTACGTCGCATCGACACAGATATGTCTTATGGCGACTGTGGGATATGAAAGGCCTAGGAGCTGGAAGGAAGCGGCCGTGGCCTTTATTAAGGCACAGCCCCAGCACTTGCCTGCTGCGAAAATGGGAAACCACGGAAAACTATCTTCAGGGTTGGGATTCGAACCCACTATCTCTCGGATGCAAGCTCACAGCCGCGCGTCTCTAACCGCTCGGCCAACTCGCCCGGCAAAATAATAATATTAATATTAATAATAATAATAATAATAATAAATACATACATACATACATACATACATACATACATACATACATATACATAAATTGTCAAAATTATTAGTGGACGATTTGCATTAGTCCTCTGTACCTGGTGGATGGTTCATGCCAATAAACTTCCTTACTATATAGCAAGTGGGCAGGATTGCTGCCATTTGTAATTCTCTGTAAGTGAAAGGATGGAGATTAAGAACTTCAATGCTCCTGTGTAGTGTCTTTGGTATAATACCATTACATCCAATCACTACTGGAATTATTATTATTATTATTATTATTATTATTATTATTATTATTATTATTATTACGGTGTTACCCGTGGAGCAGAAGAAGGTGCCGGGGTGAATGGGTCTATCTACAATATCAAAATTGAATTAAAACTTTAAAAGGTTATTTTTCTTTTTCCAAAAACGAACTTAACAACATATCAGGTACCAAAGCAATCTTGAGACAAGATTAGGAAAGTCCAAGATTAGTGATTTTTACAAATTCTGGGCTTCAAGCCCCTAGTTTTAAAATTTTACAAAGGAAAAGGTATTATTTAGTGAGGGGCAGAAATCCCCTAATTCAAGAGCACTTGCTCCCAAAATTACAATATCAAGCCTTCCAGAGGCAGCCTTCACTATTACAAAACTTAGAAAAAGGGCTAACAGGCTCTCATTTTCTAAGCCTACTCAAGGCAACATCAACTTGCAATCACTGGCCTCTCAAGGCACAACTTACAATTTGAAAATGATTTATACAGGGGTATTTAATACCCAACCTATGAAAAAAGAACAGGTTAAATAACTGGCCCAAACACAAAATGAATGGAGGCGTACACTGCGCACCAAGATAATGAAAATTTAAAAACTTACAGGACTCTAGGCCGATGAAACTGGGGCTATTCCCAAACTACTGAAGTGACTGGCATAGACATTATTTTAACACATTACAGAAGGAAAAACTGTTACAAAACGTAGTCGCCTCAAATCAAGATGAAGGGGAGCTCGAGAGGGTAACTAACTCTCTATCCCCGATTTACAGTTAAAGCTTTATGAAGTTTTACGTTAACCAAAAGAAAATTTACATTTTAGAAAAGTAGGTTACATAGTTAAAGATTCGGACCTTTCCCCTCGGATTAAGCTGCGGAGGTAGCTACAGCAAGAAAGATGTAATTTATGTGGCCATTACCTTATAGATGTTCTGCTGCCGGCGAAAGAGGCCGCCCGCCTCCTGCTTAAACACACTCAGATAAACGACGATCAGTTGGCCAAGAAACGTGAAAAGCCGCAGTTTATAAACCCTCAGGGAAGGTTCGAGATCATTCAAGACTAAACCAGCCACACCCTCTCAATTTAATTGGTTAATCTCAAAGTTACACTCAGAATCGAACAAGAAGCCTGTGATAGGTTGAAAATTAATTACATAAATTTTTGATTGGCCAGATTCAAAACCGGCGGAAAGAAAGGAGGGTTGCCAACCAAAAACTAAATGAACATAGATCAATTATTGAAAACCTAGGAATACAAAACTTCTTTAAGTTATAAGTTCTTACACCTTGCACCAGGGTGCATGATCATAGTTTTTTGGTAGTGTCATCTGTGGAAAAATGTACAAACTTCTTGATGTACTGTATATCAAAACAAAACAAAGAGAAGTTCAGTCAGTTTAGGAAACTGCACAATAACAAAATTACTTAATATTTCAGTGGAGATATCTTCTGATTAAAGTTCCAACTTGTTGTGTTATTAGTTTCACTTTTGATTGATAGAGGAGTTCCTTTAGGCGCTAATTTTGAATGCGCGGCGTTGAGATGTACCTCCCGGTACAATTATTATTATTATTATTATTATTATTATTATTATTATTATTATTATTATTTATTATTTATTATTATTATGTGCGGTCCGTCTTCCATCCACGCGAGTTATCTTTGCCTCTTCCGAGGGGTGCTTGATCCGTTCCGGTCTCAATTTCTCTATATTTTTCACCGACATGCAGCATTCCTCGTCAACCCAAACCCATGGTTGTTTTTTCGTCGTGTTGCAGGTGCACTCTCTATTATTGCACTCCTTAGTGAAGGCGACATGTCGAGAATAAGCACACTTAGATATCAAATCAGGCGGACTGGAAGCCTTAGGTGGCAGCCATACCACTGGGCTCAAGTTCAACAAGCTAAATACCCTGCTGGCGTTACATTTTACCCGTAAAAGAAAAAGACAAGCGGAAATACAGGACTTATCGGAAGGAAGGATGTATTTTATAAAATTCAATTTTACACTTGTGCTTTTACCGAGCTCGATAGCTGCAGTCGCTTAAGTGCGGCCAGTATCAAGTATTCGAGAGTTAGTGGGTTCGAACCTCACTGTCGGCAGCCCTGAAGATGATTGTCCGTGGTTTTCCATTTTCCCACCAGGCAAATACTGGGGTTGTACCTTAAATAAGACCACGGCCACTTCCTTGCTACTTCTAGCCCTTTCCTCTCCCATCGTCGCCATAAGATCTATCTGTGTCGGTGCGACGTAAAGCAAATTGAAAAAAAAAAACAAAAAAAAAACAACAGTTGTGTTTTACTTCGACACGACCATTCTAAAAGAATGCTTCTTGCCTTTTGCTGTCCACAGGAGATGAATTTATTCTAAGTAAATCCCTTCGAAAACGGACGTGAAGATTAACAATAATCTTATTCTTCTGCCACCGCTTTTCCCACACGGGTGTGGTTGCGGGTGCAAACTGTGTCGCACATGTGATTTAGCCCTGTTTTACGGCCGGATGCCCTTCCTGACGCCATTTCTATGTGGAAGGATGTAATTACTATTGCGTGTTCCTGTGGTGGTTGGTAGTGTGGTGTGCTGTCTGAATTTGAAGAGGAAAGTGTTGGGACAAACACAACCAACTAGTCCCCTAGTCAGAAGAATTAATCAGATGCGATTAAAATCCTCGACCCGACCGGGAATCCAACCCGAGACCCCTGTGACCAAAGGCCAGCACGCTAACCATTTTGCCATGGAGCCGCACAAGATTAACAGTAATGTTATTGGTTTTATGGTCTGCGGAAACGCTAAGTTGCCAGGAAATGCACCGATACAAGAGTAGATTTTTTTGAGTACTTTCCAGGTACTAATGGACTGAGCCGAGATCGAACCCAGACACGCGGCCTCAGAAGACCAGCGTTTCTACTATTTTAGCCATTCAGCCTTGCACTGACACAAAAGAGAACAGAGGTCTTTAATTCCCCTCCACCTTCCCCCACCCCCGCTCTCTCTCTCTCTCTCTCTCTCTCTCTCTAGGAGACTAGTTGTCCAGTTATACTTAAACAATAATCTACACACATCATCTCTCTCTTCAGTTATGAACCCGCACGCATTTCCATTGGAGGCTTGGTGAGGTCCAAGCCACTCTTAATTTTCTCGACTTCTGACAGGAACTCGACTACACGTTCTTCCGGGAGGAGGACGGGGGACAAGCATATTTTTTTCCTGTCTTGGCTGGGCATTTGCTCCGTTGAAAGGCATATCAATAATTGCTAATTATATCAAGATAATTCCGAGAGATAAAAGTGGTCTCGCGAAGAAATCCGCTCAGATATTCGATTTCTGTGGGCAAAACATGTCTCAGCGGGTGAAATTCGCCTCTTCTGAGTCTAAATCAAAGCTTGACTTCGTGCGACTGACCCTAAACAAATCCAGCGTGGAGGCTCAGTTTAACTGATGATAATGACGGCGATAGGGCCTGGCAGAACAATGCTGTTAGGGAATTCCTAACCATAACTTGTGTTGTACTGCACGACAGCATAATTACTTTACATCACATCTCACTGCTTCCAATTTAATTCCGGACACTTCCCCACGTCTTCCAGAAACATTATCCATCAGACCTCGGTATAACTCTCTCCTCCATGTTTCCATCATTCTGGCATCCTCCCTCCCGGAATTATATTTCAACTCATCACCATCATGAAATGTAAGCTTAACCTTTGCTCAGAGAGTGGGATATTTTAATGGGTGTGTGTTATGGTTAAAAGCACTTTTTCGAACAGTTAATTTTGGGGAAGTGTCGTTCGGAATATTCTGGGTCCGACCCCTTGTTTGCCACGGATTTAAGACCTGTGTTGCCAACCGGTTGAGTAAAATCCCGGCTGAACGGGCTGAATTTCCCGGAAAAACTATTTTCAGGCCTTCTATTTTCAAAACTGCTAAAAGGAATCCCTCCAGTACATTCATACCCTCAAAGTAAAATATTAATGTTACTATTGATGATTTTATGTTCCACTAAGTACAGTACTTTCATGGTTTCTAGAGACGCCACGGTGCCGAAAGTTTTGCTCTCAAGAGTTCTTTCTGTCCGACTCGTTGGCTGAATGGTCAGCGCACTGGTCTTCGGTTCAGAGGGTCCCGGGTTCGATTCCTGGCCGGGTCGGGGATTTTAACCTTCATTGGTTAATTCCAATGGCTCGGGGGCTGGGTGTTTGTGCTGTCCTCAACATCCCTGCAACTCACACACCACAATAACACGCAGTTACCTACACATGGCAGATGCCGCCCACCCTCATCGGAGGGTCTGCCTTACAAGGGTTTACTCGACTAGAAATAGCCACACGAAATTATTATAGGAGTTCTTTCTTGTCCCGGTAAATATACCGTCAGGAGGCTGGCGTACTTGAGCACTTTAACTCCTAAAAACCCATCATTCATAACTATGCACATTGTATTTTTTATTTACAATTGGCTTTACGTCGCACCGACACAGATAGGTCTTACGGCGACGATGGGATAGAAAATGGCTAGGAGTGGGAAGGAATCGGCCCTGGCCTTAATTAAGGTACAGTCCCAGCATTTGCCTGGCGTGAAAATGGGAAACTACGGAAAACCATGTTCAGGGCTGCCGACAGTGGGGTTCGAACCTGCTATCTCCCGAATACTGGATAGTGGCCGCACTTAAGCGACTGCAGCTATCGAGCTCGGTGCACATTGTCTTGTATTTGGCAGAACAACTCGTTTAGACACATCCAGACGTATTGTACACAATCCTGCATATGAAAGAGACTAAGCTGAGGCACTGATTCAGAAATTTAGTCTGTATAACACAGAACTACAAGAAGCTGAAAATATAAAGCCATGGCTGGCCACCATTCAGCTTGTCGAGTCAAGGATACAAATTTTGTTTATTTTACAACATATAAAACCGTGTAGTTTGAAGTTTCTGCTACTTACTGTGTAAAAACTTTGTAGTTACACATATGTATAGTTGTTATATTAAAAGTTACCATGTGATTCAAAATTGAACCTATTAAAATAATATTCGTAATAATTATGCACTTAGAAATTCTGGACCTTCCATGTCATTATTTCAAAGTTTTTTAGCATTCGATATAACTTTATGAACATAAAAGTGTATAGAAATAATATTTTGTACAGTACACAAAAATTCCTGTCTGAAAGGGTTAAATTGTCGTGGACTGAGGGGTGGGGATTGAACCCGCAAACTTGGATTCAAAAGGCCATCGCTCTAAATTGTGAGTCCCCCAGCCATGCCACAAGTAAAAGAAGAAATGATGGGAAAGAGAGAATATTGCATTTTTGCACTAACTCTGTAAGTGAAATAAATCGTAGCAGATACATGATACAATTACGTACTACACACGTATTGAATTCTTTCTTCTTCTACCGGGCGAGTTGGCCGTGCGCGTAGAGGCGCGCGGCTGTTAGCTTGCATCCGGGAGATAGTAGGTTCGAATCCCACTATCGGCAGCCCTGAAGATGGTTTTCCGTGGTTTCCCATTTTCACACCAGGCAAATGCTGGGGCTGTACCTTAATTAAGGCCACGGCCGCTTCCTTCCAACTCCTAGGCCTTTCCTATCCAATCGTCGCCATAAGACCTATCTGTGTCGGTGCGACGTAAAGCCCCTAGCAAAAAAAAAAAAAACTTTCTTCTTCTTCTTTGTCCTCACCTTCATATTCTGCACCTGTAGATAAATTGTGTCTTAGCCTGTATATTATTATTTCTATACTTCTTGTCGTTGTAGGAAGTCTTTTTAATGTAGCGCTAAAAGTTTTAGCTATCTCTGTACAGATCAGGAAGGTCCTTGAAGAAATGAAAGTTAAAGGCGTTCGTTATTCATAACCTTGCCACTAAGTGGGGTGGAGTGGTCAGCTCTCTGCTCGGCCGCCTTTACTCTCAGAAGTTGACCTGTTACTCATTTTTGGTGTAGGCTGAGTGAACCTCAGCGCCATCTACCAATCAAGAAGTGGAAATCATGTTTCTAAATTTTCGGCTTCCTGATCCTTAACTGAACTCATGTCCTTCCAGGTGAACTGAGCATGAATATACTGCCTCGACTGGGTAGACCTACTACACCGCTAGAAAATTCGAAGTCGGTGCAACATTTTTCTACCAGTATGAATAGTAAGGTCCGCCTCCGTGGTGTAGTGGTTAACGTGATTAGCTGCCGGGGCCGGAGGCCCGGGTTCTATACCGGGCTGTGACACGTAATTTGGAAAGTGGTACGAGGGCTGGAACGGGGTCCACTCAGCTTCGGGAGGTCATCTGAGTAGAGTGGGGTTCGACTCCCACCTCCGCCATCCTCGACGTGGTTTTCCGTGGTTTCCCACTTCTCTTCCAGGCAAATGCCGGGATAGTACCACACTTAAGGCCGCGGCCGCTTCCTTCTTTCTTCCTTGTCTATCCCTTCCAATTCTCCCATCCCTCCACAAGGACCCTGCTCAGCATAGCAGATGAGGCTGCCTGGGCGAGATACGTGTCCTGCTCCTCAGTTGTATCAGATGTGGGATCCCCCGCTGAGTCCGAGGGGAAAAAACCAACCCTGGAGGGTGAACAGATTAAGAAAGGAAGAAACATGAATAGTGAGGAGAGAATTTGCCATGCCACTTTTTATTCTCTTGGTATGCATTACATTCACAAGGTTTAATTGACTACTTATCCTGTCTGCTTCTCCATTTGATTAAGGCAAGGGAAATAGCCATTGTATTCATTTACTTCGGACTACAAATATATGCCATTATCCGTTTCTTCCATTCTGCGATGTCAGCTTACTGATTTTCAATTTTGACATTTAATTTCAGTTAAAAAATTAATATATTTTGCTAGAGGAACAGTTGATTCTTAGGAAAAGAATGACATATAACTTAAGTAAGCCTCTGTTGTACACGACAGTCAAGAGTAGCAGTATTCATCTCTTCCTTGTAGATCAGTGAAATCCTCTCCGTGACACTACTAGGAGGCTGCCGCGTTCATCTTCAACAAAGCTGGCCGGATAATGTAGAAGTGTGAAAGGAAATTTCACTGCTATCATCAGAATTTTTTTAGAAGGCCCATCTGCAAGAACAACTTATTAAACCCCTCTCCAAGTACCTCTAAAATCAATGAAATATATAGTATTACAAAGTACTATATTTTATTGATTATATTTTTAACAGCTAAATTAAAAGAATGCACTCTCAAAATTCCCCTGATTCCTCACTTACAGCTCTTTCAAAAGAAAAGAATACGCGACATTGGAAACAGAGTATGAAGCAGGCCTGATTGTCTCAAGTGATTGAATGTTGGACTTCTGAGTCCAATTTGATAGGTTCGAACCCATTTCTCCATAGCCTGTTACAATTTCTTGATGGATACATTACTTTAGAATCCGTCTCTTGGCACAGGTCAGAGTAAATTGTAGCTTCCACCGAAGTCCCATTCCCATCCATGGCTGCGACAAAATGGAAGCTGTTGGGGTATGGGTGGTGCTTTCTAATGACATTCGGAGCACATCTAATGCGTTAGGCTATTATGAAAGGTACTGCTTACAGGGTTAGTCGTGCTACAATAGCACTTTCTGGCCTAGTGAGGAGAGCAATGGTGAATTACCTCACTGCTCATTTTGCCTAGTACGTCTCATTTTGGTGCTGCCATTGTTTTTTTGCGTTTTCCCTACAACAGCATAATCTTTGGTGATGCTATTTGAGGATCCAGCCAGCCTCTGGGCTGATGAACTAACAGACACACCTAGTTTTCAAGTCTCGGGAGAAAAGACAATTGCATAGAACATATCGTTGTTGCGCCATCGATGACCAGCATGTTGCAGTCTTGTGAAGGATATACTGACCCGCAGCACATATAGTTTGCAGGCGATAATTATTTTGCCATACTTGTACAATATTATGTTTTGATAATAATAATAATAATAATAATAATAATAATAATAATAATAATAATAATAATAATAATAATAATAATAATAATAATTGTACCGGAGGTACGCCCGCCCCGCGCATTTAAATTAAGCGCCTTGGATAAGCACATCTGCAATATAAACTTTGAAACTACTAGTACTAGAAGGTTGGACATTTCTCAACAGATGTCCCTACTATAAACTTATGTCGCGCCCTCTAGCGTGAAGATGAACTATTAAAATTCAAGATACCGGGTGAGTTGGCCATGCGGTTAGGGTCGCACAGCTGTGAGCTTGCATCCGGGAGACAGTGGGTTCGAACCCCACTGTCGGCAGCCTTGAAGATTGTTTTCTGTGGTTTCCCATTTTCACCCCAGGCAAATGCTGGGGCTGTACCTTAATTAAGCCACGGCCGCTTCCTTCCCACTCTAGACCTTTCCTGTCTCATCGTCGCCATAAGACCTATCTGTGTCGGTGCGACGTAAACCAAATAGAAAAAATATTCAAGATAAATTTTGTGTGTTACGGTTTCCTAAACTGGAATGTTTAGCGTTTGTTTTTGTTGTTCAGAAGTTACCAACACTTCTATCTCTTCCCGCCAACTTGGCCAATGAAAATTTTTTGTGCATTTGTTTATTCACCAATGATAAAATTTTGATGTTTATTTGATTATCCAAAGAAAATTGGGGGTGTGTCAGGGCCTTGGCCCAGAGTTTTCTGGAACTTTCCCCTCGGCTATAAAAGGTGGCGAATTTCACGCCAGGTTGTCTTAGTGATCGCTCCAGTCTAGAGTGTGTTCGTAACGGAGGCGGCGGCCGCCTCATCTATCTTCGGGAGGTCAACTAGCTCAAGGTAATGGCAGGTCCTGTTTAACATGTGATAGTCTTTCAAAGCTAGCTCGAGGGGAACGTTTCAAATCTTTAGTAATGTAGCTTTATTTTCTAAAATGTAAATTTCTAACTTTAAATGTAAATATCAAACAAGTGGAAAGAACTTAACGGAAATCGGGAAAAGAGAGAGTGAGCTACCCTCTTGTATTCCCCCTCAACTTAATTTTGAGGTGACTATGATTTTGTAACCTTTAAAATCGATCTTGTATATATATTTTCCTCCGTCTATTCACCTCTGTAGTATAGGCTTAGCCTCTGTAACGTCGGGCCATAAGCTCAAACAGGGTTTTTTAAGAATTTCTGGTAAATTTCAAGGAAAGCAAGTGTTCGCCTTCTTACCATTTTGGTTTTTGGCCAGTAACTTTAACCTTTCGTTTTTTGGGTACTTGTTACCCCTGTTAAACGCTATTTCATTCACTTCATGTTAAAGGTATCCGACTGTTGAGCTTATAAGACAGTGAATACTGTTTAATTTTGTTAAATGTAGGTTGCGCCTGGAAAGTGTAATTTCATAGAGCAATGATGTTCTTCCTGTTGATGTAAAAGAAATGGGGAGACCCGTCTCCTTGACTGTTGATTGAAAGGAGCAGTAGTGCTTAGGTAAAATTGTTATTAGGGAGCTTCAAGCTCAAGGTCGATAATTTATTTGTTGATTGTTATGATTTTCTAAAATTGTTACACTAGCTTATGAGCTAACTTTTTGTACCTGAATTGTAAAAGTCTAACTTTTGAAAATAAATCCAAAAAGGAGAAAGAAATATAGCTGTTTTATATCCACCCATTCATGCCCGAACCTTCTTTCATCTCTAGGTTCCACAGAATCCCCGGAATAATAATAATAATAATAATAATAATAATAATAATAATAATAATAATAATAATAATAATAAACTAGCTGCGTTACACAGTCACTTAACATGAAACTGTTAAAGGATAAGACTACGTAGAGTATCATGTGGGGATGAGTAGTTCAGGCTATAGAGCTTCTGAGATTAAGCTCGCGGGTTCGATCCTGGCTCAGTTCGGTGTTATTTGAAGGTGGTCAAATACGACAGCTTGGCACGTAAGAGAACTCCTATGGGACAACATTCTTGGCGTTTCCAAAAACGATAAAGATAGTTTGTTGGAGGTGAAACTAGTAATATTATTTTTAACTACGAATCGTGCTTGTGAAATAAGATGCTTTCAAACAGATTCTCAGAGAAGTAAGTTTCCTTCTATCCTTACGCTAGAAAGTTTCTGTTTCCAACTCTAACGAGTTGTAGTGTGTTTTTGAACGAGTGAAAGAGATTGAAGGTAAGGAGGAGACAATATATGGTACCACTATATTAAATTAAGTGGGATAACATGCTGAAGAAGGGTGCTCTTATAGGCCTTCTACTCCAGTCATTAAGTCACACCGTATTACAAGATCTTCGCATTCCAGTATACTCGCACATATCTACATCAACCCTCTAAATGGTTAACGCTGGCTATTATGTACGTATGCAAACGTTGGTATAGCCCTGCTGAATGAGATTGGCAGGAAGATTCAGTACGGCTTCAGTGGTCGCAGTGATAATCTCTTTAGCCGACCAAATCGTTCCTAATATAGCTTAACGTTCAAGATATTTCATGGTGCAAGATCAGGTAACTATGGAAGATGAGGCAAAATTGTGACAATTTACGTTGCATGTTTTTCTTCAGTAATCACATAGCTATGTGCGTAGACCTCTTATGTTTAAAAAACAAAACAAAAAACCCAGTTATTTCTGCACCAAAGCTTAGGACGTAGGGCGTTGGTCTAGACGTTAGGCCACTTTAAACAACAAGCATCACCACCACCATCATTATAATCATAATCAAGCTTAGGATGATTAAAAATAATTGAATATCGTAGAAAGGATCATCCTGGAGCTGTTCTTGTTTACAGTTGCCTTTTTAGGAATGAACTCCATGGAAGTAATATCTGGTGAGCAAAACGTAGTTCACCAGACGAGTTGGCCGTGCGGTCAGGCTATCCGGGAAATAGTGGGTTCGAATCCCACTGTCGGCAGCCCTAAAGATGGTTTTCCGTGGTTTCCCATTTTCACACCAGGCTGTACCTTAATTAAGGCCACGACCACTTCCTTCCAACTCCTAGGCCTTTCCCATCCTATCGTCGCCATAAGACCTATCTGTGTCAGTGCGACGTACAACCACTAGCAAAAAAACAAAAACAAAAAAACCATAGTTCAAGCGTCTTCTTACTTTTTGACCAATCCCATCGCACGTTTTTATCTTCGTGGTGATGATGATGTATTCCAGGTGGCTAATTGCCTCTCAAATTATATATTTTCCTGGCGAGTTGGCCGTGCGGCTACGAGCGCACAGCTGTGAGCTTGCATCCAGGAGATAGTGGGTTCGAACACCACTGTCGGCAGCCACGAATATGGTTTTCCGTGGTTTCCCATTTTCACACCCGGCAAATGCTGGGGATGTACCTTAATTAAGGCTACGAATAATTCCTTGCCACTTCTAGCCCTTTTCTATCCCATCGTCGCCAGAAGACCTATCTGTGTCGGTGCGACGTAAAGCAAAATTGTAAAAAATAATAAATAAATATATATTTAACAGAGAATATCATGTTCCATCTCCCGTCATCCTCAATACTACTGATCAACACAGCGTAAATTGTCGTGTGACCGTCACGTCGATCTTACGTTAGAATCCTTGGAATTCTGTGTTTGGTAACAGGTGAAGTTTTCGAGATCATCATACACGTACTTATGACTGGCAACTTTGATAATTCCTACTGATGATGTGAGATCATCTATCGATTGGAAGTGATCGACACAAATCAATGTCGGAACTAAGAGTACTTCGATCTTGGGTACAGTTCGGACCATTCTTTTCTTGGCCATCAGTGCGCTAATGATCCTCCAAACTGTCTCTTCTCTATGCAGTTCGTTAGTGGCACTTACTACAGTACTGTTGCCCAGGGCTGATTTGCCATACTCTTGTCTGATTATTTGAAACATTTCCTGGTGGATTTGCGTAATGTTTGTCCAGTATGATTCCCACCCGTTGCTCAAACTGCATTATTTTCGAGTTCCGCCACATTCAACTATCCTTCACAACCGAGAGACCGCAGTTTTGCTTACACTGTATGCACGTGTTTACATCTCGCTGGGATTAGACTAGAACTGACACTATACATCCTATCCATTGTAGTGCACCACATCGAACGGTACGTCCAGTCCACGAACTTAATGGCTGTACCACGTAGAGTATATCGTAATGAGGATATATGTGTTCGTTTATGTGGACTGGTATGCTCTCTACCTAGTGCATTTCATTCTATACTTGTCTGAATGGAAAAAATGATGCATGTTATTGTCATTATTGTTACAACTTTCAACCCACATGCAGTCCGCATATAGGGGCGGACACTGGAATTCGTTAGAGACTGATCTATAAAATCTGATGAACTGAATATTTCTGTTGGATGGTAACTGTATAAAACGTGTTATTATCTTTTAAACGCGTGGGAGAAATATAAAGTAAATATTACACCCTTATGATACCGATTTGATAACTGAATCGTGTGTTAATGTTTTCAATAACGCTGTACTACAGCTATTAGTATAATATGTACCGGTGAGTCGATTATGTTACAGTGTTCTCTCTAGGACTTTTTTAACGGGCGTATCGCCCTCCCGTTTTTATAGACCTCCCAGCTAACATAACCTAGATATGTACTAGTTATATAATATTAATACGTATTTGAGTCATTGGGTGTTCCAAATTAAAATGTAAATACTGTAAAACAGCTTATTTAAATGATAAGTCATTATTGTCAGCATAATTGCATCAGTTACATCAGAATTCAAATGTTTAGGTTGACTACCACGTAGAGTAGGGGCTGCCTGGCCGAGGCGGTAAAGGCGTGCTCGGTTCGCCCGGAAGGACGTGGGTTCGAATCCCCGCCAGGAAGTCGTAAAATTTAAGAAACGAGATTTCCACTTCCGGAGGTGTACATGGCCCTGAGGTTCACTCAGCCTACACCGAAATGAGTACCAGGTTAATTCCTGGGGGCAAAGGCGGCCGGGCTAACCACTCTACCCCATCAAGTGCCGAGGTTACGGGTAGTGGAAGCCTTTACTTTCCACCCCTCCAAGGGCCTTCATGGCCTGTACGGAGATGACTCTGCTTTGCTTTGCTTATCACGTAGAGGTGTCTGGGGAATCGCATGCGAGCACTTGTTTCCGCATAACGTCATAAACCCATATGGCACTCCGCAGCAATCGAGTGCTAAGCCCCAGTGTTACATGATTTTGAACGAGCAGTAGAACACTAAAAGTTCAAAAATCGGGCGAGTTGGTCGTGCTGTTAGGGCCGCGTAGCTGTGAGCTTGCATGCGGGAGATAGTGGGTTCGAACCCTATTGTCGGCAGCCCTGAAGATGGTTTTCCGTGGTTTCCCATTTTCACACCAGGCAAATGCTGGGGCCATGGCCACTTCCTTCCCATTCCTAGGCCTTTCCTGTCCCATCGTCACCATAAGACCTATCTGTGTAGGTGCGATGTAAAGCAAAATAGCAAAAGAAGTTCAAAATTCTCTATGTCCTGTTCGTGATAACACAAAAATAGCTCCATTTTGCCGTTAATATTTACCGCT
This sequence comes from Anabrus simplex, assembly GCF_040414725.1. Lineage (NCBI taxonomy): Eukaryota > Metazoa > Arthropoda > Insecta > Orthoptera > Tettigoniidae > Anabrus > Anabrus simplex. The sequence continues at coordinate 624,700,677 of NC_090265.1, read as the reverse complement.
CTGATATTATTTTTAATGCCCTGAGGGCAATAAATTGATGTTTTTCATATTCGTTTCTTACGTAGTACTCCCCGCTCAAGTACTCATTCCTGTCACCCGAATGACGATAATTTCTGGAAAGAACACTGTGTTGTCACGAGGGAATAGAAACTAATTAAATCGTCTTGATTGGGGTTGTGCACTATAGTCCTGTTGGACGGTTTGCATAACGACTGCACTTTATGCAATGATAGCGTACACTAACGGGTTTAAAATCTCTCCTCTGACTTTCGATCACGTACACTAATGGGTATAAAATATTTCCTCCGATCGTATGCTATTTGCTTTATGTCACACCGACATAGATCTTATGGCGACGATGATGCAGGAAGAGGCTAGGAGTGGGAAGGAAGTGGACGTGGCCTTAATTAAGGTACAGCCACAACATTTACCTGGTGTAAAAATGGGAAACGGCGAAAAACCATCTTCAGGGCTGCCGACAGTGGGGTTCGAACTCACGATCTCCCGAATACTGGATACCGGTCGCACATAAGCGACTGCAGCTATCGAGCTCGGTCCAGGTACTTTTAATCATCAAAGTTAATTTCGACTTTAAATGAACAGAATTTGTTATATTGATCTCCTCAACATCATCATCATAATCATCATCATGTCTGACTCCATGTGTAAATGGTTAGAGTGCTGGGCTTTCGTCCAGAGGCTCCCAGGTTCTATTCCCGGCCGGGTCGGGGATTTTAACCTTCATTGGTTAATTCCAATGGCTCGGAAACTGACTGTATGCGCCACCTTCAGCATTAGAATTCATCATAGGTAGGGCTCCATCTTCACAAACGCGCAGGTCGCCTATAAGGCGTCAGCTCGAAAGACCTGCACTAGGTCCCTCCGGAAATCACACGCAATTTTATCATTATAATCATGATAATCATCATTATCATTATCATAGCTTTTGCCATTGTATGTATGTATGTATGTATGTATGTATGTATGTATGTATGTATGTATGTATGTATGTATGTATGTATGTATGTATGTATGTTCAGTCTTCAGCCCTAAGGCTGGTTGGATCCTCAACAGCTCTGCCATCAGATGCCATAGGTGGCCTAGGCATCACTGAAGAGGCGTATTAGGGAAATGAGGAGTGAGGTAGTTTCCCGTTGCTTTCCTCACCGAGCCAGAAGTTGCTATTACATATCAGTCTGCCAAGCCCACTGAAATGCATGCACCAACCGACCCTATGAGCAACATTTTCACACCATTCATAGCAGGGACTGGCTGCACAAGGAATGGCATTACTAGCATCGCTCATACCTCAGTCACTTTCATTTTGTCTAAGCCAAGGATAAGACAGAGACAGATCAATGAAAGTAACAAAATTGCTCTAGCCCATACCAGAAGACATAGTGCACTGTAAACACTAGATCCTGCCAGCAAAGACATTTTGCCATTAATGCAGTTGAATGCTATTCTCATGTCCCTTTAATGAATAAGAGACCATTCTACCAGCTCCTTTTTACTTAAAATAATTTAATTCAACTGTCACTTGCTGGGCGGGTGGTTTCGCAGAGTGGCCTAACCGAGTAAGAATGCCCAACGACTTTGGGTGGGATTTTTAATAGTTCCAAGTATATGGTGATAGGAAGAGCATCCGAACTTAATCCTCTTGCCAAGTCCTAAAGCAGGCGTGAATGCTCCGCGACGCCTGCCAAACTGGAGTTCGTGATGCTGAATAACATAACTACGGTTGCTTAATTTAATTAACATACTTCATTCTACTGTTACATTACTTTTTAAATTTGTTTAATTTGACTTCAATTTAATTAATATGCTCTAATGACATTTTCATTAAGTATCATATTCTAATTCCAGATCCGCCACCCGTTATTTAACATAGTTAAATTTTATCAGTTTATGTTCGTTTGGTTTGCCTGCATTCTAAGTTATCAGCTCGAGAGCTGGTTGGACCTTCAAGAAACACATTGTAGGTTATGTGCTCGCAGGGAAACCAAGGGCACCTAATCACTGGTAAAGAAGCGTATTAAAACATGGCACCAATACTTCCTCTGATTCACGACGACGTACACTAATAGATATAACACATCTCCTCTGACTGGATGAGACACACTATCCGACATGGAGTACAACAGCTGAATAACATCATCACTGGCTCCTCATGAAGCATGGTATTATCCACCATGCCAAATGGGAATTTCTCTTTGGCTAAAACATTCATTCCCTCTCCGTTGCATATAGTACTGGTCAATGAAATACAAACCAGTATGGGATGTATACGACATATGATCCTGTTCACATAATATGTAATGTAAGGAGAGATAGAAGCATGAGGTACTACTAGAGTTTCCAAAACTTTGTTTATAAAGAGATGAAATGTTAACGCCTAATTTCCACCATTCCCCACGGCACTTAACGCCCGTGAAAGGGCCTTGGACTGCCCAGCGACGGCTGCTCAGCCCGAAGGCCTGCAGGTTACGAGGGGTCGTGTGGTCAGCACGACGCATTCTCTCGGCCGTTATTCTGGGATTTCGAAACCGGGGCCCTCATCTCACCGTCAGATAGCTCCTCAATTCTAATCACGTAGACTGAGTAGACCTCGAATCAGCCCTCAGGTCGAGATAAAAATCCCTGGCCTAGCCGGGAATCGAACCCGGGGCCTCCGGGTGAGAGGCAGGCACGCTACCCCTACACCGCTGAATTTCCACCATCACCTACAGAAAAGTCATCCTGGGTTTGAATAAAGCTATTTTAGCGTTTTTTCCATATTTGTGACCACTCGCGGAATGATACCGTTGGAATGGTGGTAATGTCTTTTGTCATGATGTCCCTCATAATGACACACACACACACATACACACACACACACACACACACAGAGAGAGAGAGAGAGAGAGAGAGAGAGAGAGAGAGAGAGAGTGCGCGCGCGCGCGCATTGTCATGATGCAGCAATAATCCTCGTTGTTTCACATGTTCAGGCCGTTTGCACCTCGTAACTCCGCTCAGTTGTCTCAAAACACCTCCACACCCCCTGTGGTTGGGGGACGCCGACGAAGAATACACCCAAGGTATCCCCTGCCTGTCCCAAGAGGCGACTGAAAGGGGCGACAAAGGGATGGTGAAATTATCACTATGAGACTACTTGTGATTAGTACCATTATGTGAGGAACACAATGTGTCTACTTTACGAGTGTTTAGTACCACTATGAGAGACCCCTTTGGACAACAAGCACCATCTCAGAAAATAAAGTATTTCGAATTGGATCCACTGATTGTTTTGGATTCATGGTCATTTTTCATCATTATTTGTTTTTGATTCTAGCCAATGTATACATTTTAATTATCGTTATCGTTTCATTTTATTGCACCTGGTACGATTAGGGACCGATGAGCTAGCTGTTTGGTCCCTTTAAACAAAATCATCATCATTATCATCATCGGAATCATGATGATGGTCGACCGGAACGTTTGTCATCCTCCACAGATTCCCAGACTTCTTTGAAACGCTTAAACCACTCAAATGTTCTTGCTTGCCTTAAAATGTGGTCACCGAAAGCCTACGTTAGCATTCAATAGGTTTCAACCACAGTTTTTAATTGAGTATGCAGCAAAATTTAATGCAGATGTCCACTCCTTAACATCAGCCATTTCGAAATTTACAGAAGTATAAGAGCACGGTGTAAGGAAAAGCCTCGAAACTCGGAAACACGAGCACGCACGAAAACGCCAGTTAGCAGACTGATAGGTGAACCTAGGGTTGTGCACGGTTGAAGTCCGGAATCTACAACGTCGAATCTTCCTACTCTGAATATTGTAGTCGGTCCGCACGAAGCGTCGCCACTCGAAGCTAACTTCACGCACATACAGGGCTGTGCACATGGTTAGGCGTGGAACTATAACAGGAAATAATACGATACGTGTATATACCCATTTCATCTGTAGAATTTAAAGTGTGTTGTATAACCAAATGTCGTTAATGAAGACTACGAACGTAACACTATAATTTAAAAATAACATTGTACCCTTGGGATATGGGTGCAACATGTCAAGTCAGAAATAAATTGTCATAAATCACCATTGACATTTAAATTCACATCTTTATTTGTTGGGGTAATGGAAAACGATAAGTAGGTATGAATGGTAACTTATGTATCTAACATGGAATAAAATCATTTTATTTATTTATTTATTTATTTATTTATTTATTTATTTATTTATTTATTTATTTATTTATTTATTCATTTATTTATTTATTTATCGTATGATGATTCAAAGTTATTTGCATATGTACAAATGTGCAGTCACAATTCTAGGACTAGTTCTCTGACCCATTCTATTGTTTCAACTGATGTATGATGGATGCCTGTTATCATTCCTCTGAAAGCACGAAGAGAACCATCACCGACAATGTGGTGGAGAGTCTGCAACGAGGCGCCACAGTCACAATGTGCAGAGGTAGCCCATCCCCATTTGTGTAGTGGATATCCACATCTGCTTTGTCCGGTTTGGATCCGGTTAATGATCCTCCATTTGCGACCGGGAAGGTCGAATCTATTTCATTAGAAGGGTATTAAAATAGATGTATATTGATTACTGAATACTGATTCCACTGGATTTTCCATGATATGGTAACTTTGAAGGTAGGATCTTTCAAGGCTAACTGCTGTGCGCTAGGGAGGTAGATTGCAAGTGTTGATGTTTTGTTTGTGCAATATCTCCGTGAATGAGTAGCTATAGATTCTGTTGAATGTTTTTCCATACCTTTAGAAGTGCTTCTGTTCTTCTTAGAGATGGAGATGGAATATTGCTGAGTACAGGTAGTCATAGAGTGTTCGTACTCCGAATACATCCCGTGGTTATTCGCATACCTTGATTGAGTTGTACATCTATTTTGTTAGTGTGAGCACTATTGATCCAGGTTGGACAGCAGTATTCAGCAATAGAGTATGATAGGGCTAAGGCTGTGGATCGTAGGATGTTAATATTAACTCCCCATGATGTACCAGAAAGTTTTTGTAGAATATTATTGATAACTTAGTTTTGATTTTAGCAGCCGCATTCGAGGGATGTTGCTTGAAGGTCAGACTTCTATCTAGCGTTATTCCCAAGTATTTTGGTGTACTACAATGCGGAAATACTTGATTAAGTCTTCATCAAATTATCTGGACTGGTGTCGACTCCGATACATGTTAGTGGCCGTGCAGTGTCCAATGAATTAAACCGCGACCATGAACACCATACATTTGGTTTCATAACTGAAGTTACATGAATGAGCGATGCGAATGATGACCGATGTACGAACTCGCACGAGTTCCTTGTGGGATAGTAAGGCATTTCCAAGTTATGAACTATACGAGCAATAAATAGGCATTAATCAAGAATGAGCTGCCGACTTATACGAGTATTTTTCCATGCTAATGCCTAACTGTAGAACGTACTCGACACAAAGGAGCATTCTCAAAATACCCGAGTCTGAAAATGTATGAATATGAAACTGACAGAAAACAGTAAAGAAATATCCGCAAGAAATACGTAGCCGGAATAAATAAGTTAATGAGTCTCAAAATATCCGATAACTGTACTTAGCTGCATAAGTCCCAGGGGGATTTAAAAACAAACCTTTTTTTTTTTTTGTTGCTAGTTGCTTTACGTCGCACCGACACAGATAGGTCTTATGGCGACGATGGGACAGGGAGGGGCTAGGAGTGGGAAGGAAGCGGCCGTGGCCTTAATTAAGGTACAGCCCCAGCATTTGCCTGGTGTGAAAATGGGAAACCACGGAAAACCATCTTCAGGGCTGCCGACAGTGGGGTTCGAACCCACTATCTCCCGAATACTGGATACTGGCCGCACTTCAGCGACTGCAGCTATCGAGCTCGGTAACAAACCATTTAAGTTTACTAACTGGGTGCCCGTACTTTGCTACGGTGAGGTGAATTTTAATGTTTATTCATTTTATTTTGAAGATGTTTTTCCATTTCTTCCTCGACCAAAGACTGGACTGTCCACAAATGCCATTTGAGCTGTGGAATTGTCATGGAAAATGACACCGAATGCCGTTGAACGATGACAAGGGGCGTGATAGTCGAGCGGTGTCGTTACTTGCCTCCCACTAGTGGTTCGAATCTCAGTCAATACATGTGGGACTTTTGAAATTAAGAGTCACGTCCTTGTGGTTCGGTCACCGCGTAAAACTGGAGGTCCTGTGATATCAACAATCACGTGAAACTACAAACTTGCTTGCTTGCTTGCTTCCTTTGATTTCTGATACTAATCTCCTTGTATTTTTACTACCAATTATCAAGGGAGGGGAATGGAGTTATAAATTCACGCATTCAAGAAAACATAGGAGAAAGTGTATGAGTGCATTAACAAAGTTGACATCGGGGTCGAGAGCATTGGTTCTCGAAGCAGTAGTGTCCACTTCTCGCGATTCCGTAGCACACCAACTTCTAGTTGAAATATACACGACGAGGCACCTAGCGCCCGAACTTGGTACTGCTACTTCTTCGGTAGATGCAGAGCGGTTCTCGGCCCGCAAGTGGCCACAGCTGGTCCGTGGTCCGACAGCTCTGCACCCTGACTGGCCAACCGAGCAGAGGAGGGGTGGTCACGACTTTACCGTGGCTGTACGCCTCTATATTCGGGAGACGTGAAAGTGCTGGACCTTACGGCTGGTCCCCACTGTCGGCTGTCCTGAGAATGGTTTTCCGTGGATTTCCACTCTCCTGCATTATGATGAATGCCAGGAGAGTTCCTAGTATAGGTCACGGCCACCGACCCCCTCACCTTCTCCGAGCATCTCCTTCACCCTAACAAATCTCTCGGCCGGAGAGACGGCGTCACCGTCTAAGATACCCGCCTACCCGTTCAGAGGAGGAATGAAAACCTTTTAGTAGGAGTAGTAGTACCGCTATTTATTCACGGGGGGTATTCGAATTTTCGGAAATCCTGGGTAGCACTTCGTATTTAATAATAATGTTATTTGTTTTACGTCCCACTAACTACTTTTTAAGGTCTTCGGAGACGCCGAGGTGCCGGAATTTAGTCCCGCAGGAGTTCTTTTACGTGCCAGTAAATCTACCGACACGGGGCTGTCGTATTTCAGCACCTTCAAATACCACCGGACTGAGCCAGGATCGAACCTGCCAAGTTGGGGTTAGAAGGCCAGCGCCTTAACCGTCTGAGCCACTCAGCCCGGCGCACTTCGTATTACCCAGCATGCCAATAATTGGAAACACTTCTCTTTAGCTAAACTAGTTTAATCTTTTGCAGTAGACGCGGGTACAGACACGGGCAAAGCCTAATGTAATATATAAAATAGGCTCATTTTCATATTCGGAGTTATCCTTAAAAATGCTTTATGGTAACTATGACTCACGGCAAAGTACAGGTATGCACTATACAGCTTTTGATCACACAGGCCTTATATATTGCTTCTGATTAAGTAGTTTTTCAGAAGAAATGTATTCTGTTAATATAGGTGTAAATAATATAATGTAAAAATTGTACCTTAAAAGTCACTATAAAGTAAACGAACTAAATATTTTATCCCGTAACTGGCGATTTAATAACTTGTTTATTGCGTCTTGCCTATTACACGGGGATAAAATATGGAAGACTAGTTCTTACGAAGGTTTCTGTAAAATGATTTAAAATACTTGTTACTTCATCATATGGTGGTGTACTGTAGGCTACATACTGTCGTGATTTATCACCTTTCCAACAGTACCAGTACGAGTTAGTTAACCATTTACAGTTAAATAAAATCCCTGTGAGGTATGGCAATAAAGTTTCCATATTATTTTGAGCGATATTACGCCTCCGTCTGACACCTGTCCGTTATTACTAATATTTATACCCGTATTCGCTACCGAGCTGGTACCGTACTCACCAGAGGAAAAGGTAACACTTCTCTTATATTACACAGTCATCTCTGTCAGGTTACATACTTGTGTATATATTTTATATTACTTAAGTCGGCTGATAGATTACATGCCTAGGTAGAAGAGCTTGTGTAGCGAATGAGGTCCGTAATTCGAATTTGATTTGATCGCCAGACTATGCAGTTGCGTGGCTGTCTTAAACTGAAGTTGTATTCAGGTCATCTTTTTTCTCAGTTCAGGAAACATTTTAAATGCTCCCCTAGGTGAAGTTCTTCAGTATATTTTATATCTAGTTCTACCAATATAAGACTACCCTCACATTTTAAGAGTATCCAAAGTGATAGAGACAGCTCATCCTCGAGTTGGCCGTGCGGTTAGGAGCGCGCAGCTGTGAGGTTGCATTCGTGAGATAGGGGATTCGCACTGTCGGCAGCCCTGAAGATGGTTTTCCGTGGTTTCCCATTCTTACACCAGGCAAATGCTGGGGCTGTACCTTAATTAAGGCCACAGCCGCTTCCTTCCCACTCCTAGGCCTTCCCTATCCCATCGTCGCCATCTCTACAAGTTAAGTTATGCAATGTCTACAACAATGCAGTTCAGAAAAATAATTCTTTAGAGTTTTGTGTACGTCTAGACCTGTTTCTACAACATTTCACCATCACTGTGAAAACTCTGTAAATAACGTGTAATGCTGATTTGAACTACAAAATGTACTTCAAACCTTCTACATTAATCCCTATCCCATAAATAGAATCATAAGTGTAAGAAATAGAGGAAAATAATAGTTTAGATGTGAAATTACGTTTTATATTTCTATTTTACTCTTTCTTGCAAAGAAAGAAATATTGTTTCTTTCTCATTGTAAATATTTTTAGTTTAGATATTAGGTTATTAGACTGGTTTAAAACATTGAAAAATAAATACATGTAAACAATTACCGCTGTAATTGGGATTAGAAATTCTGTAGTGTGCAATAAAAATGCATAAATAAATAAATAAATAAATAAGACCTACCTGTGCCGGTGCGACGTAAAGCCAAATGTAACAATCAAAACAAAAACAGCTTATTCTTCCTGAGAATAGACATGAGCATTTTTTTTGGGGGCCGATTGATATAGTCGCTGGCTTTTTACCAAGGAGGTTGCAGTTCTATTCCAGTACGAAATAACTGAAATAAAAATTCACGTCCTCATGGTTTGGATTCCAACGTAAAACTGGGGTATTGTGGCTATGCTCACAATACCAGCAGCCAAATTTTGCTTCTTTGAAAATACTTTTTGCTTCTTTCATTGTTTTATGACTTAAGTGAAACAATATAGCCTACAATCGAAGCCGTTTATTGCGACATCGCTTTTAACGACGTATTGGATATAACGGTGAAATATAACGGTCCCGTCCAAATCCTGTATAAACACTGCATTTAAAAAATTCGCTTAGTACGACATATTGTATTAAATGGCGTATTTATCATCACATTTTCGGCGAAATGTATCGGCTCTAACTTCCAATGTTGACTTTTGTTTGTTACCCGTTTGGGAATTGCTGACAACAATATAAAGTTTATTTAAAAACTTTTGTTTTCGGATGGTTGTAGATTTCAGATCAATCTGTCTGTTAATTAGTCAAGACAAGCATCACTGTGAATATGTCGCAGATGGAAAGGAAACTGTTTATTATTAAAGAAAAGTATTATATAATATGAGGATTACAATCGTCAGTGTCATTCAACGATTTCTACAATTTGGAAGGACATGGAGAAGCCGAGACTGTGTGCAAAATTATTGATCCGTTTTTAATTGTGGTTAATTTTTTCTCACTTATTTTATATTCTTCTTAGGTATTATTGCTGTACGAGGCACGTACTGCGTAAACCTTAGAAGAAAACTTCCTTTCAGTCCCCCTCCACAAATACAGTAATTATTTCATTTTTTAAAAGTTTTAACTTTATTCTATGTAAGTGTGCAGCCTAAAACTTACAGATAAGATATTTTTATCAACAACAACAAGAATAACAAAAATGACCGGCTTGTGTGACTATCACCTATAACGACCGTTAATTGTCAGTCCCTTCGGAATCGTTATGATCGGTTTTAAATCGTAGTTAACCGAAATCAAGAGGGGAGCTTTACACTATTTCGGATAGTGGGTAAATTATTATGTTGGCGTCAATAGGTAGATATATTTATTTATATTGTTAACTTTCAGATTATGTATGTCAAATATGAACCCAAATTGTTATCTTCAAGCACAGTAAAACTGTAGTGAGGATTTTTACGAAAGAAATACTTATATTCTTTTCGGAACCATTTTTACAGCGTTTGATTGCGGCAATATCTCGCCGTCGTTCTGTTATGAGGACATCTGATGGTCTAGCTTCAATACCTCGTTCAACACAGCGTAAAGCTGAGAATAAAAAACTCATTTATTAGAAAGTTCTAATATAATTTTGGTATATGCTGCAGTACTTCACCGTCATTGTCTTTGCTTTATTCTATTCTTCCGAAAAGGAAAAATAAAATTTTCTTCTGAAAGGTGAACAAATATTATACTTATAAAACAGAAGCTGGTTATTTCGGTTAAACGGTATTTCGGTTACCGAGCGAGTGGCTGCGAGGTTTGGCAGCTCCGAAGACGGTTTTCATGGCCACGATCGCTTCTTTTACACTCCTAATCCTTTCCTATTCCATCTTTAAAGGAAAATTGTAACAAGAAAGTTTAAAAGAAGTATTTCGGTTGATGTTGTTTTTTCTGTAAATAATGGAATTAAATTTTATTTTAAATGTGGATACTCCGGGACTCGAATTTGAATCCACTCGGTTCACAAAATGGAATGATATTTTATCAGAAAGGCCGTCTCCAGAAAAAAAATCTTTGTACTTCATGATGGGACGATTTGAATCTTACGGCTATAGACGCATTTTATAACTTTCCTTTTTAAATATCGTCCGGTTCCATGGCTAAATGGCTAGCATGATGGCCATTGACCCAAGAGATCCTCGGTTCGATTCCCGTCTGGGTCGGCGATTTTAACCTTCATTGGTTAATTCCGATGGCTCGGGGGCTGGGTGTGTGTTCCGTCTTCCGCATTAGAATTCATTATGGTTAACGCCACATTCTCAGACGTGAAGGTCGCTTAGCAGGCGTCAACTCGAAAGACCTGCACCAGGCTGTCATTATTATTATTATTATTATTATTATTATTATTATTATTATTATTATTATCTTTTGGAAAACATGTATGGGTTGTAAACAAACAGATCTTTACGTTTCGTTTAGGCCTTAATATTACACAAGCATAAAAAGGTTTCCAGTTAAAGGGTTGGAATTGTCATTAATGCGTTCTTATTTGCTGCATGTGTTACCTGAACATTTCAGAATCATATTTCAAATCTTATTATGTTATTGCATTCTTAACATTGATATATGTATATTCATTTTAAGTTCCTATTGTATTTATAATCATATCGTTCAAACTACATAGTTTAGCCTATTGTTATGTATACATTTTTCTTTCTATTCAATTTATACTTTATCATTTAACGCGTCATAAAATTATTTCGCGTGAACTGTGAATACTTCGTTCGGCGAATAGTCCTTTACGGTATTATGTTATGTTCATTACTGGTATAATAATAATAATAATAATAATAATAATAATAATAATAATAATAATAATAATAATAATACGGATAATGGTTGTAGGCTTGCATTAAATATAATACATTTATAAATGATCTTCTCACACAAGTTTGTAGTGACCGTTGATACCGTGATCATAGCCACTGGACTTCTAGTTTTACATGAAATCCGAACCATGGGAAAATGGCTCTTCAGTTTAGAACATCCCGCATGATTTGGCCGGGATTCGAGCCGTGGATGGTGTGGCTTCAAGCTAGTGATGATGTTACTCGGCTGTCACGTGCCCCAAATAATTTTCTTAAAAATCAACTACACTTTTAAGATAGAACTTCATACGATACGAATATTAAATTTGGGCAATAAATAAATAAATAAATAAATTGGGCAATAAAATAGTATTATTTACAGTCGTTAAATTAAAACGGCCTTACTTTATGCTCTTCTATCTTTTCCCCAGTAACCTTAAGAAGTTTTAAGATATAGCAATCATATTTCATATGAATCTATATTTCATGGATAATAAGATTCGGTGAAATTTTAGCTTTGCGTGTAATAGTATAGTTAGGAATGAAAATCTAATTAAAAATACGAACCACGTGAGTACGTGTCCCATGATCTATTCTAATGACCAATACATGAAGGCAGGAATGGCATCTGACTTCAAAATTCCCACTCATTGTCAAAATGAGTCTTAGTGTTCCACTCTTCTCATATGAAATTCGGAAGGAGACGTAGAAGTAAAAGGTAATTACGTAAATTAATTGTAATTCAAACCTACAGTAATATAAAAAGGCACATTACAAAGGAATAATTTATTATTTTTGTACTAATAGTACATTTTGAAGAAATCATCTGTATGGTTTTCGCTAAAAATAAAAATGCTACAGCGAAACAAGACGTACAATTGATGTACAATTTCTACAGACTGGAAGTGAGATGAAACAGGCAACACTAAAATATTTAAATATCGATATTTAATCAATTTTTGACAATGGTAACAAAACAAAAATATCATTGTGATTTTTAACTTATCTACTTTCATTTTCGTATTGTTAATAATCTTTGTTCCATTAAAAAACAAACTCGGTGCTAGACAATCACTTTCTGTTCGTTATAGGATACTCTTTATGGGCCACATTAGTAATGACTTGTCTGCACTTCAGTTTCGTATAAACAGCACATCAATCGGGCATCTAAAATTTGATTTTTTCTTTCTTTCTTTCTTTCTTTCTTTCTTATGCCTGATTTAAAGAGCGCATTTGAACGGCTTCTCCTTATTATTATTCTCCCAAAATCTCTTCTTGAATTCGCTGTGGTGTTTTACTACGTTCTTTTTATTTTCTTCCACGAATCTGTGATTTGCAGACAGAATTCAACAGACTTTACGGTTTCTTATACCGAGCTCGATAGCTGCAGTCGCTTAAGTGCGGCCAGTATCCAGTATTCGGGCACCCACTGTCGGCAGCCCTGAAGATGGTTTTCCGTGGTTTCCCATTTTCACACCAGGCAAATGCTGGGGCTGTACCTTAATTAAGGCCACGGCCGCTTCCTTCCCACTCCTAACCCTTTCCTGTCCCATCGTCGCCATAAGACCCATCTGTGTCAGTGCGACGTAAAGCTAATAGCAACGATTTCTTACGGTATCGTCTGTAGCGTTTATTTCCTGTAAATCCTGCTTAATTTCTTCGAACGATTCAGTGATTTTATTGTATGTGTTCTTTTCATTTCCATGCACGTTAGCCAAGCCAAATAAGAGCTGCGTGGCTGATAAAAAATATATATTTCCTCAACATCAGAGCGTTCAACAGAGTAATCGCCCCTTAAGAAATCGTGAAATAAAACTTACAATGTTCTCGTGTATTTTATTAATCTTTTAACTAACAACCCATTGCTTTACTATTAAATTATAATGAGTATACTGTGTTTTTGTATTCTGACATTCGGGTGTTTTCGAAGTCGAGGACTCGTATACTTCGATTTACAACATAATGAGATGTTTGGATTTGGGTTATTCTATTGTCTACTGATGAGTTAAAACAATACAAGAAATACAACAACAGATGAACTTACGCAGAGATGAAAGCTCGTTTGAATGAAGAAAGACGTCGTGACGAAAGGAATTCCAACGTCGCGGCGCGTCGCCCACCCGCGTTGGTCCGACCTTCCGGGCCCCGTGTTGTGGGCCAGCATGCCGTTGCTCCCGGCCAAGCGAAACACTGAGCGCCCCAAGCCAAATAGCGCGGCAGCCGGCCGGCGCTCTTCACCCGACGTGACAGGCGTACGTCCCTCGCTCTGTTTATACAAGCGGCTCGTGGCTCAACCCAACTGGTAAACATTGACGTGCAAATGAAGATGTGGCTTCTTAAATGCTGTTTAAAACTCGACACTAAATACTTTTAGAGCCCAGTCAAGTTCCTGTTTTGAAAGGGAATATCTTCACAATTTGTTTGCCAAACAAATTCTGCGCCAGCAAAAGTATTGCGGAACTAGTGACAGTGCACCTTCACTGTTTTATAACCTTCCATTGATGTCAAGTGTGAACAGGGTGGGATTAAACACGATCTGTATAGTGTATTTATCTGTACTGTATAATATCAAATTGCAATCTCGGCAGTTAAGGGATCTGTCGCGATTTTACGAAATATCTTATATGCTACATAACAATGTGTTATTGTCCTTAATTTCTTCTACTATTTTACTCTTTCATCAGCAATTGTATAACCATATTTTGTGCCTTTGTCATGCTTTGTCCCTGTAGTAGCCTTGATAATTTTCAGGAAGCCAATAACATACGATGCTAATATTATTCTGCGACATGGGGATACATGTAAAAGATCAGAAAGCTCGAAGTTTTCCGCATAAAGTGGCATAAGTAAAGAAATACATTAAAAATATATAAATACAAAAGTCGACCAGAGCTGAAAGGCAATAATTAAAATTTCGTAACTTATCACGACAAAATGTTGACCTATATCTTAAAATATGGAGCGTGAATATTTTATGTGTATATCTTATACCTTTATTACTTAGCATTTAAATAAATAAATAATAGGCAAATTGAATGCCTCATATTTTAATGAATTATAGCATTTTGAACTTAGTCTAGCTATTTCCTGGAGCCACTTTGTCTCGTTTATGGTTTCTTGGCCATGGGTTGTGCAGAACTGAAATTTTGAAAATTAAGAAAAAGTTGGAAATCATTGTCTCTTTTGATTGCCACTTCCCTCATCCTAGGAGATGACGAGCAGTCAGCATAACTCGTCATCCATTTTATGAGGGATAGTGGCCTTTTTTATCGTGTGTAAAAGTACATTTTCTATTAGTGTACTTTTGTTAACTAGGCTTTTATCCCATTGACTCCATTTTAGTTCGCGTTTGTGTATTTTAATGTATTATTTTGACTTCTAACTTGAATGATTTTGTACATCAATGTAATTCAAGGCAATACCTTATGCCATTGTAATCCATATTCTCTATAATTTTATCAGAAAGAAAGGCATTGCGAATTAGATCCACTGATTATTTTAAATTCGTAATCATTTTTCATCATCATTTGTTTTAAAGTCAGTGGTATAAAATTTTAATGATCATGTCTTTTCGTTCCATCTCGTACCATTAGGGGCCGATGACCTACAGTAGCTGTTACGCCCCTTTAAACAACAAACATAATTATCACTGTATCTTCCGGTGTAACCGAATCTTTCGTAGTGGGATAAATAGAATAATTATATATTTTGATGATACAAAGATAATATTATGTGTTCTGAAAGCAAGAATATTTGGAATTTGTGACGTGAAAAACAAAACAAAGGGAGATTCCATTTTGTTGGTGAAAATCTGACCTAGTGTTTAAAAGATTACTTTATGTGATATTAGGGTATATAAATATCCACAAGTCTAAAATGACTCTTGAAAGGGATGAATTATATTCCAGAGCTGATGCCATTTATCAGTTAAATACTAAAAGCATCATTCTTCTATATCCGAATCTAGGATAGTTTCACCGAGCGAGTTGGCCGTGTGGTTAGGGTCGCGTAGCTGTGAACTTGCATTTCGGAGATGGTGGGTTCGAATCCCGCCGTTAGCAGCCCTGAAGACGCCCTTTCTCATCTTTGCGTAGCAGGAAACCTTATATGTGTTTGTATGACTTAAAATAACTAGCAAAAAGAAAAGCAAAAAAAAAAAAAAAAGAAAAGTTGGTTCCCGTCCCGCATTTTAACGTGGTTCTTTCTCTGTCTAATATTAAGACAGATCATTTCGTAATTATAAAAACATACTTTCAGAAGGGAATCATATCTTAATTTCTCCGATTAAGAGACGTTTCATTTATTACATTACCAAATATATTCCATATTTTTATATATTACATTTCGTAATTATATCTTCTGGTATGGGCAAGAACTAAATTATTCCTACTTTAAACGACCTCCCCAGTCTCATCCTTGGCTTTGAAACTATGGAAAAAAAACTGAGGTATGAGCGATGCTGTATGGTAATGCCATTCTTTACGCAGCCAGTCGCTGTATGAATATGGAGAAATGTCTCTCTTGGGGTTAGTTCGTGCATTTACTTCAGTGGGCTTGGCAGGCTAATATGTAATAGCAACTTCTGGTTCAGTGAGGAGGGCAACTAGAAATTATCTCACTCATTTAGCCAGCATATTTATTTAATTTATTTACTTAATTTATTTTTGCCAATAGAGTGAGTAATACTGAAATTACAAATATGATGATGTTGATGATATAGCATCAGCTACCATATGAAGAAGGTATTTTAATTTGACACCATTAAGGCTGCGAATGTGCCAATTTTGACGTTCCATCTCACTCACCAGATGGCAGAGTAAATCGGGCCTGTCTTGAGCGCTGTATGGCTAAGTTTCAATTAATTTTATCGGGTAAAAATAAAATGTGTTACGAGAGATCTTTTACATGCCGACATCGTACAACATGGAGTGTCGAATGAACGTTCTTCTGATCTTAAAGTCCGGCTATATCTACTGCGTTTGAACCCGCGAGGTCCATACTCTACAAATGATCACCAGAGGGAGCTTATATTTAGCTTTTATTTTTACAATATCTACATTTCGGTAATAATATCCGAACACTACTATGGTAGGTAATACAATTCACTCAAAACCACCAGCTTATTAATACATTCGTTATATAAAAGTTCACATGATATAAGAAGCAGCGGCATAGGGAGAAGTCAATAAAATCTTAGGCATTTCTATCACAGTCACACATCTGACAGTGACCCTCACTTACCCTTGCCTATCGTGAAAGGACACTAATCCCAATTTTATCTCCATCGTTAATCAGCCGACCTCTTGGTGGAACACAGATTTAATTTACAAATAAATGTTAGGCAGACATTTTAGCTGTCGTAAACGTTTGAATTAGTAATGAATAAATGGTACCAGATGATTGTCAGGTGATAAGAACAAAGGTAGTAACGAGAAACGACGAGCCTCGTGGTAATGGTCTAATAGCTGGGCGCGGTTATCGGAAGATTGCGGCCTCGCATTCTTGGTTGACCTTCTAAGTAAAGTTTCCCCTATATGTTCCAAGCCACTGCCTTCCCCACATGCATCGTTAGAATTGATTTGTTTCTCATAAAATATGAAACCTACAAAACAGGTGCCGCACTTTGAGGGGAGATGAGCTGATAACAGAGAGTTTAGAAAATTGTACTCTGAATTTCCTTCTGATTGAACATTGTAAAACGTACAAGTACATTTTCCACAAAATATTGTGTGGCTTCACCAAGAAGACTGTGAGATTAAACAGATTATCAAACAATACTTTATGGGTTCAAACACGGCAGAGATGGTCGGATTTTTGAAGGGCGGAAAAAAAAAAATCATTCTGTGGTTTAGTGGTTAGTGCGATTAGCTACAACCTCCGGAGGCCCAGGTTCGATTCCCGGCTCTGCCACGAAATTTGAAAAGTGGTACGAGGGCTGGAACGGGGTCCATTCACCCTCGGGAGGTCAAGTAAATAGAAGGGAGAGGGGTTCGATTCCCACCTTAGGCATCCTCGAAGTGGGTTTCCGTGGTTTCACCCCTTCTCCTCCAGCCAAATGCCGGGATGATACCTAACTTAAGGCCATGGCCGCTTCCTTCCCTCTTCCTTCAAATCGAATCGAATCGATTCGAATCCAATCCGATCCGATCAAATCAAAATACTTTATTTGCAAATGAGGTTTCTACCTTGGCGGCAAATGATACACAAAATACATTGTTCTCAACAACTAAATTTTAAATTAAAAAGAAAAGACGACATTTTCCTGAAATACAGCATTATACAGTGTACGTTAACAATTTTTCTATTAAACACATAGTTCATCCTTAGTAAATTTATATTATTAAAAAATTCTACTCATAATATCTTCTGTACTTACACACATAATCAACTCATATACAATATGTGGAATCACTTCAAAAATACTATACAATTTGCTATAAGTTTTAAATGTAGATTGCCGGGCTGAGTGGCTCAGACGGTTGAGGCGCTGGCCTTCTGACCCCAACGTGGCAGGTTCGATCCTGGCTCAGTCCGGTGGTATTTGAAGGTGCTCAAATACGTCAGCCTCGTGTCGGTAGATTTACTGGCACGGAAAAGAACTCCTGCGGGACTAAATTCCGGCACCTCGGCGTCTCCGAAGACCGTAAAAGTAGTTAGTGGGACGTAAAGCAAATAACATTATTATTGAATGTAGATTGCTTTTTTAAAAACCCATTGTGGTACCTAATGTGTATAACGACCTGCTACGTCTTAACCAGAGCCCCCTTTGCCACTGCTTTTCAGAGTTCTTTCCAATCTTCCCATCCCCCACAAGGTCCCTGTTTAGGAGGTGAGGCCGCCTGAGCGACGTACTGCTCCTCCACCCCAGTTGTATCCGCCTGACCCAAAGTCTCACGCTCCAGGACACTGCCCTTGAGGCGGTAGTGGTGGGATCCCTCGCTGAGTCCGAGGGAAAAACCAACCCTGAAGGGTAAACGGATTAAGAAAGGAGAAAAGAAAAAAGTCGTACGGCACTCCATGTCACATGATGTCGGCTTGTGAAAGATCTCTAGTGACATATTTGGTGTTTTCCTGTCAAGTTAACTAAAACTCAACCATAGGTCACCCAACAGAGATCTCTAGTTTAGGCAGAGTAAAACAGAATGTTTAAATTTACATGCAAGCAGCCTGAATAACATCAAATTAGAAAGCTTGAACATGATAGTTGAGGCATTTATTTATTTATTTATTTATTTATTTTTTATTTATTTATTTATTTATTTATTTATTTATTTATTTCCCCCTTCCTTCTCCAATTTCTGCTGCTGTGTCCGAGTCCGCCACACAACAACTAAGCTGAAGATTCGAATTCCAACGCTAACAGTATGAATTATTCCGTCACATCAAACTGATTTCATGCTGGGATTGTAATTTATTTCTAAAGCATAATTGTTCAAATCTTGACCGACTGCGTAGCGTTGCTGGTTAGGCAATTGTCTTCAATGCTCACCGTTGAAGGATTGAACTCTGGACATACGTTTGTCATTTAAGAGTGCTTGAATACGTGAGAACTGTACCCTATATTCACAAGAATATTAAAGAACCTGGTTACAGGGCAAAATTATGACATTGTGGCGTTCTTAAAATCCATAGCAATCAATTATTTATTTATCGATGGCGAAGACCGAAAGGGTTACAGCTCAAAAATATGTATTTTTGAGAATTTACTATTAATGTACAGTATAGCTTATTTTGACCTCTACAACCTGCGAAAGTGTTACAGCAAAAAATCGAATATATTCATGCCAGGAAGTACTTCTAATGGTTTTCAATGTTCTGACATTAGTCGCTTTGTTTAATTCGAAAGGGTCATTTTGAGTTGTAACTCCTTTCCATATCATAATAAATAATGTAAGAACTATGCACACACCAATTTTCATTTCGTTAAAAAAATGTGTAACAAGTGTGTTTTTGAGAGGCAATGATGTAGACTCTAAAACTTTAAACTCTTAACATGAAAAGTCGTGGATTTTGAATTGTAACCCTTTCGTTCTCGGCCATCGATATATATATATATATATATTTTGTTTTCCTATGGCCATTAAATGTCCAGGGTATGGGTGGGATTGCCATTAGTTTTACTATTAGGGCGGTTACTACTGTTATTTTAAAATTCATTTGTGTTTATCAGTCGTTGACTATTTCTACATGATAATATACGAAACCAGAAATTCATGAATTTGAAAGACCGTTGTATTTTAGTTAGACTGTAACGTTCCAGACGTTACAGTGTAATTATGTTAATTTTATTATGTGTAATTAATTCAGGAATTTAACGTCATGATATTTATTTTGGTATGTAATTGTATTATAATTCATGTTTAATCATTTGCTCACTATCATTTCATTACTTTGTAACTACGACTTGTAAACGAGGGCTGAATATCCTAATATTCACTTAGATTTAAAATTAACTTGCAGTAGATTTCCTCTATCTTGCCACATCACCGAGGAAAAAGGAAGGACAAATTTAGACACCAAGTTCTGGGAAAAGCGAGCACGTGTTCAAGCGTTCTAACGTAAGCTACCGTATTTCGACCACAATTATTCAAAATGATCACCGCCTATATTTTCAAAGGAGCGTCATGTTGCCATGGATACTGAGTGAAAGGACTAATAGAAGAACAGTTGATATCAGGGTTAAGACCCATCAACTCTAATATCTGGAGTGGGGAGAGACGTGTCATCTGATTGGACCACGTGTAGCGACCTGTAATTAGCGCCAGAGAAGGTTATAAAAGGGCGTGTTGGAGCTCTTGGCTTCATCTCTTCTACGTGATTCTGATCGATATTATTCTACAATCTTCTACGGATCTTCTACGAATCTTCTACGGATCTTCTACGAGACTTCTACGTGATTCTTTTCGATATTATTCTACATTATTCTACTTGATCCTCTACTTGATTCTTCGTCTCGATACTTATAAATTCTGAATGAGGGGTGTATAGCCACTCTCATCAGGAAGTACGTACAGCTCGGCTACAAGACCGGTTTGAACCAGTCTAAGTCAATAGGTAGTATTAATCTAGATAGAAATGAAACTTCAGAGAACATTTTCAGTAAAGTTGGAAGGATTCTTAATTGAGTATCCTCTCCATATTACCCAAGGTGGTTCTTCTAACTATGACTTAGGGCTTATCTCCAATATATGGGATAGAGCATAATAGGGAGTGTTAGTTTGGAAGCCATTTTCCAATTAGTGGAAGGTGCAATTTGCAAGGCAGGAATGGTACTTAGCTGCAGATGAAGAGATCTCAAAGACGACCGGTGATGTTCCCGCTACAAGGATGGAAGCTTTCCAAGGACCAGCAGAACAAGACAACATGGTGAGCAAGCGAGTTAAAGATATTGCAAGTTTTCGCGAAGTAGAGTCATTCAATTTTTTGTTAAATTCATTTTCTATTTTAAATTCAGTTCTCGTTAAACCGTCGTCATTTATATTCAATATAATAAATAGTATTTTTCTAGTTCAATTTAATCAATCTGCCTTAATTAGCCTTTTGATTTCTAATTCTCCTGCTTAATGATTAGTGTACTATCACCCCACCCCTGTGATAAGAGTCCGTCCAAGCTTGATTATAAATTTTTATCTTTAAGTCCTCAACTTAAAGATTGGCGCCCTTAGCTTGAATGGTTGCATTTCTCGTTCGATGATTGTTCTCCGAGAGGGGAAGTCACATAAAAACCCGCCTGGTGGTGATCATGATCGTTACGGCGTCAAGTCTATGATGGTCTGACACCGTGGTTAGACGGTTCGATTCCCGTTCGTCGAAAATATTTTCAGCATCATAATGTTGGCCGGCAGGGTAGGAGAGATGGAGGTATACAATTTGTAATTACTTGATTGCGTGCCAAAAGCCTGGATTCAGTCCCAATTCTCTCCGCAGTGTTCATATTGAATGAGGGCATATGGCGCTGTAAATGGAGATTCGTCCGTCGGATGGGGACGTAAAGCTTTGAGCAGACTCCTTGGTGTTATTCAGCAGGAGTAGGCTTCGTGCCGATACAGGGCTTTACCATCTCCCTACCTCATCATAATCATCATCATCATCATCCCCACATTGAGATGCGTAGGTCGGCATGGGCGTCAAAGAGAAGGACCTGAGCCAGGCGAGCCGAACATATCCTCGGATACTCCCGGCAATAAAACCCATACGATAACTAAGTTGGTTAGACAAAATTATCGCTGTACTTCGTATAGTTTGTCTGAAGTCTCATGAACAACTAGAAGGAACAACGCTCACAGGGATATTGTACCTGGCGTAAACCCCAAATTATGATTTGTTTTCCAAATCTAATACACGAAGAATACACCCACGGTATCCCCTGCCTGTCATACGAGGTGACTAAAAGGGACGACCAAGGGATGATTGCATTAAAACCATGAAACTACTTGTGATTAGTACCACCACGCGGGGAACATCATGGGTCTCTTTTACTTGCGCGTAGTACCACTGTGTTAGGTATAAAATAGGTTTGTGATTAGTAGCAACAGAGTGCGTTGCCGGCTTTTACAGTACCTGGGATTAGAACCACTTTAGGAGCGACACCATGGGTGAGCAACACCATGGTTCTGACTTGCCTATGAGGAACACCACGGGATAGCGCGAGTCCCTGTGGTTAGTATACTTATGTGATGAACACCATAGTTTTGCATTGCCTGTAAATGGCGCCATAATGTGCGAAACACCATAGGTTTGTATTGCATGTGCGAATTTCATTACCTGTGAGTAGTACCATACTGTGTGGAATACAGCGAGAGTACGTTACTTTTGATTAGTACCGCACCATGACAAATACCTTTCCTAGCGATAAGTACCATTATGAGGGGCCGATGAGTTGGATTTTGGACCCCTTTAGACTAAAATCATCAGCGATTCAGTATTATGCTATAGACGCAGTCCCTTGGTCAGTAATACCATAATTTCAGGTCAGTTTCTGTGAATGCGAGACATAGCGGATAGGATCCACCGGAATTCTGGTCAGTGGAGGATTTTGGACGTTTCATTTGTCATTCCATTTCGTCTCATTTCGTACCATTAGGGGCCGATGACCTAGATGTTAGGCCCCTTTAAACTACAAGGATCATCATCAACCAAATCTAATACGACTTACATCCATAAAGTTCATAAACAATCATGCTTTAAGAAGCGAGCTTGAAACTGGACAACATTTTCGTACCAGGAGGAAATACTAGTTCTGCCCCCTGTGGTTGAAAGCACTCGACTATTACCTTTTATACCCAAGCGTTCCCGTTATTCAAAACTGATCGCAGAATAAACCAGGAAACTTGTGGAAAATACCCTATCTTAGTGTTGACGAGTCCAGCTGTTTACAGGTTTATCACTCGATTACTGAGCGTGGACATGGCAGGTGCTACGTTATTGTGATCCAGTTAACGTAGTTGTATATTTAATATGGCAACGTGTAAATATCCCGACCCTTTTTCACACAGTTTACATATAACTTGCACCTAGAGGACGACGGAAGAAATTAACTAACTGATGAACACGTTCACACAAATGCAAATACTTCTTGCTCTTTGAAGTAAATCATAATTACTTACAGAAATGCCTCCTTCCGAATTTCAAATCAAAAGACACGTGAATGTCAGTTCTTCGCAAAACTCTAATTTGATCGTGTTAGGAATGTTACGTTGCAGTGCTGTCTAAAAAATGTTATTAAATACATAGCCTATCTTCATCCTTCTAGCTCCGTACAATATTTTGAAGTAAGCCATATTATCTTTGAAGATAAATGTGTGTGTGTGTGTGTTTGTGTGTGTGTGTGTGTGTGTGTTTCGTTTACTTCCAACATAAACCATTTCAATATAAATATGTAAAAATCAAATCAAAGGATCTTATACCAGGGGGACAATAAAGTACGAAATACTTTGGAAATCAAAAACAAATTAACATGACCAATATTAGCAGATTAAAAATATTATTAAAATGAACACACAAAATTTCATTCATTCGTTCATACATGTCAGTTTTATACACAACCATTTATGAATTATTTAAAATGTTCACATTCATTCAATGACTTAAAATTAGAAAACACAAGGTGAGTCATTTAATCCCAAAACGCTCATTTTACCGTGTTAGCTTTTGCTCAGAACTGTCATAAATTGACTTCTCCGACGAATTTGAACCTTTTTCTGTTTCTACCAAGGTACTTACTATTTTTATGGAAGATGCAAAATATATCATACATGTTTACATATCCGTTATTTCCTACAGATAGTAAGCACAGCTGATTATTTTATACAGTATAAGAATATAAGTGATAAACGGAGAGACAAAATAAAAATCCTGTTGGTGTTCTGAGTAGGTCAGGCGGTATCAAGGCACCATGCCATCACAATCTTCCCTCCACCGAACTCTGAGAGATCACCCGTTTTTCCCATTCTGACGCAAGTGACCACCACCACCTGCATTTGATTGCATATATTTGACTGGATTTCACTGAGTTGACCAGGTATTATAGGATTTATTTATTTATTTATTTATTTATTTATTTATTTATTTATTTATTTATATACAGGCGGTCAAGTTCAGTCTCTTGGCCATCTTTCACACTTAACTACATTCTTTGTTGTAGGTTAGATTGTCCATTCTTACAAATGAATATGATGATTATGACAATGATGATGATGTGATAGGGAATATTATGCCATATTGACTAAATTGTGAAAGTAACTAAATGACAGTGGGTAATAACGATGAACATTAATTTAGAAATAAACGAGTAAGTTAATACGTAGTATGCAGCATTGTTTCTAGAGTTCCGTAGGAAACGTATGATTTACGTAACTTCCTGCATCGTAGTAAAAGTATGCATTAATTTAAATACTGAAATAAAACTTCGTTCATTCTCGCATTCAGGCATGCATATTAGAAAATATTTACAAAATATTGCAACTCTTAAAGAAGTAAAGCACCGAGCTCGATAGCTGCAGTCGTTTAAATGCGGCTAGTATCCAGTACTCGGGAGATAGTGCGTTCGAACCCCACTGTTGGCAGTCCTGAAAATGGTTTTCCATTTTAACACTAGGCAAATGCTGGGTCTTTACCTTAGTAAGGTCACGGCCACTTCCTGCCCACTCCCGTCCCATCGTCGCCGTAAGACCTATCTGTGTCGGTGCGACGTAAAACAAATTGAAAAAAAAAAGAAGTAAAGCATTTTGTGCTGCAAGTCGTTTCAAGTATTGCCATCAAATGTTTTTCGTAAGATGTGGAATTATATTAGCTTCTCTGAGATAGAATAATTAAATAAAATGCTGTCCCGATTCCTCTTTCTGCTTCTGTGTATTTCAAAACTTAGCTAAAATAGCCTACTTTCCCTCGTATTTCCCACATTATCTATGCAGTAACTAGTGAAATGTCTGAATCTGGTTCTTTCCCGTGAGCAGTTCTAATTTTAGTCTGAAGATGAGACAATAAGATAATAATTTCTAGAATTAGATATAGCGTCGAGGTTAACAGAGAATGATAGCAAAAAAGTCATAAGTAGGTTTTATGTACAGTACTTCAGGTGAAACGGCTGCATCAAAGTAAAGTGCTAAATCATTATAGGGACCAAGAAGTGCATCAGCCTCTGTGGATCAGTGGTAGAGTGTCAGCCTTCGGATCCAAAGATCGCGGAATGAAACTCAGCAAAAGTAATCTAACTTTTTAAGAATGAGGGGAAAAAGTGTATTCAGCACTCCCATGTCGTACGATGTCGGTATGTCAAAGATCTCTGGTGTCACATTTGGTGTTTACCCGGCTAAATGAATTATAACTCAGCCAGAGATCTCCCAACATATCTGCCATCTGGTAGGGTAAAAACGGAACGTCGAAATTGACGCCCAGGCAGCTTAAACGGCATCAAATAAATGCCGGCACACACTGGCTGAAGCCATAAGATTATTATTAGTATTATTGTTGTTGTACCGGGGGTACACCTTCCCCGGCCAATTAAACTGCGTGCCTTCTATAAAGCCGTTTATGTAATCTAACTTGAACAGGTGTTCTACAAGATACTTCGCTCTTGAACTGTTAGATGTCTCTATCATCGGTTTCATTGCTCCCTCTAGTGGGATGAACTCTAGTTACTCTATAAAGAAATTTGTATTTTCGCATTTGGCAAACCTTAGGTTTTGAGGATTTTTTTGTTTATGTATCAAAGTTGTCAACACTTCAGCTGGTTCCTTCTTCAATAGTAATCAACCTATCAGAAACTTGCAAATATCTTCTCTAGCCAATCAATTTTGGGTGTGTGTACAGGAGTCCAGCCTATCAGTAAAGAGTTCTGGAAGTTTCCCCTCAAAAATCCTATAACATCTGGGCGCTTTAGGGCCGTATTGTGTGAATTTCTCCAGTGTGAGGAGGATGTATCGACGTGAACCAGGAGGCAGGGACGCGGATGGCGTTAGGAAGGCCCAGCAATTCAAGGTAATGGCAGAATTTTCATAGCTATGTGATACCTCCGGCGCATAGTTAGAGGGAAGGTTTGAACCTCTTTTATTTATGTAAGTTTCAAAATTTGGTGGTTTAAATGTAGGACTTTCGGCAAGTCTGAGGACTCTATCCTATTCCCTGCTGAGAAATATGTAATGTAGAGGAACAAAGAGTGATTACCCTCTGTCGCTTCCCATTCAACTTAGCTTGGGGAGACTACAGTTTTTAAAACCTCTAAATTTCTTTAATTATATTTGGCTTTAATATTTCTTACATAGTCACGCGGGTATAGAATAGATTTAGCCTTTGTATCATTGCCCCATAAGCCCACTTAGGGTTTTAACTATTTCTATAAGAAGAGCAAGTGTTTCTCCTCCTAGCGTTTTGTTTATGGGTAGTCCT
This sequence comes from Anabrus simplex, assembly GCF_040414725.1. Classification (NCBI taxonomy): domain Eukaryota; kingdom Metazoa; phylum Arthropoda; class Insecta; order Orthoptera; family Tettigoniidae; genus Anabrus; species Anabrus simplex. The sequence goes on along the minus strand of NC_090265.1, from coordinate 624,674,231 downwards.
GTTCAACCTTTTCTTTTTACATTAAGGCCATTTAGTATGGGCACTCATGCCCCCTGTTTACTCGGTAATTGTTTATGGTGTTAGTTCCCTTTAGGAACAGTGTGTTACAAACTGTTGAGCATTATATAAGCCCACATCGAGGCAACTGTATGTAAATACTGTAATGGAAGACAGCCGATAGGTTGTCAGGTGGAACTTATGTGCACCCTAAGGAATTAATGCCTCTGCGAGGCTGGAGTATATTTGGAGCGCAAACTCTCCTGTAGTGTTAATGATAGGAGCAAATCGTGCTCTTGTAAATTTTGTACCTGCTAAAAGCAATTCAGCTCTTTTCTGTGTAATTTAACATTTGTAATTCTCTAAAGTTTTGTACCTGATATTCGGACTTCTAAGTCCACTATATTGTTAGAGCTGACGAGCTCATTATATGGTTGTCATTCATTCAGATTTTCTATTTATCAACTTTTAAACCTGGAACAAAAAGGAAAGGAATAAAATTTCAAAATGTGTTGTGTTAAGTTCTTCTCTAGTTAAATCCTTGTCCACCCATTCTCCCAGGCGATTCTTATCCCTCTGTAATCGACGGAAACCACGTAACTATTATTATTATTATTATTATTATTATTATTATTATTATTATTTTCGGCTCCATGGCTAAATGGTAAGCGTGCTGGTCTTTCCCGCTGGGGTCCCGCGTTCGATTCCCAGCCGGATCGGGGATTTTAACCTTCATTAATTCCGATGTCTCGTGGGCAGGGTTTGTGTGCCGTCTTCAGCATTAGGATTAATCCTATACGACGTCACCTCGAAAGACCTGCACCAGGCCTCTTCCGAGGTCACTCGCCATTATTATTATTATTATTATTATTATTATTATTATTATTATTATTATTATAGAGATATAACATAACATTAACGAGTGATTAAGTGTTGTGTAGGAGCACAATAACAAAGTTTAACACTTAACAACAAGGCACGCAAAGGCGTCCAAGAGCTACAACTCCGTGCCAGGATTGAACAATTACGGTGATTTCTTAACTAGATCGTCAGCTAAATTTATTTATTTATTTATTTATTTATTTTATTTATTTATTTATCACATGTGAGCCAGCTTGGTGGCCATAATCGTTAAAGTGTCACGTCTATCTGACACCGTGGTTAGCCGTGGTTGGCCGAAAAATGTTTCACCATCAGAATGTTGGCAGGCAGGGTAGGAGAGTTATACAATAACTAATCACTACATTCCATGCAAAAAGTCTGGATTCAATTCAAAACCTCTCCACAGTGCTCATATGGTAATTGATGGTAATTCGTCCATCGGACGGAAACGTTAAACCTTGAGCAGACCCTTTGGTGCTATTCGACAGGAGTAGGCTATGTGCAGGAACCGAATTTCACCCTCTCCCTTCCTGCTATCACATAGCACGCCATTTATTTCATCTCATTAATTCATATGATGAGTCTGACGTCAGGAAGGGCATTCGGTCTTAAAATCTCACTACGAAGATTCATCATACTTCATACCAGACCTCATGAAGTGAAATGGCGTATGGCTTTTAGTGCCGGGATATCCCAGGACGGGTTCGGCTCGCCAGGTGCAGGTCATTCTATTTGACGCCCGTAGGCAACCCGCGCGTCGTGATGATGATGAAATGATGATGAAGACAACACATACACCCAGCCCCCGTGCCATTGGAATTAACCAATTAAGGTTAAAATCCCCGACCCGGCCGGGAATCGAACCCGAAAACCTCTGAACCGAAGGCCAGTACGCTGACCGTTCAGCCAACGAGTCAGGCACCTGACCCCATAGAGAAACGGGACAACGGTTGGACATACATACAATTTATTTATAGAAACATCGGTGGAAAATTTTGGTATGTAGCCTATAGGCCTAGAGAGAAATTGTATTATTTTGTATGGTTGTCTTAAAATTCTGACCTCCCTCTGTGGGTGAGGGCGGTAGAACACATCCACGTATCCCCTGCCTAATTGGGGGCCCAGGTGCTCTCAACTTGGGTGGGTGGTTTGGCGACCACGGTTCCCATAGCTGAGTCTGGCATTGCTTCCAATTACCAGTGCTAAGCTCCTAACTATCATCTACCCTATCTGGTAACCCTTGGGGAATTCTTGTACTCTTTCGACCACAACGGTGTTAGATTCACGAAGCCTATAGAGTCTTCCATTTTCACGCCCATTCTTTTTTTCGATACCTGTATTCTTCGAAGGTTCCGACTTCTTACATTTTCCTTCCAATTATTAGTGTTAATGGAGGATGGTTGCGCTGTTGAATGTCCTCTTAAAACTATGCTCACCACCACAAACTTCTGACCGGCATGGTACGAAGTAAACAAAATAAAACTTTTTTTGCGACATTATTGCCGGATGTCACGGCTATGCATAATCGATTCATAATCGATTCGTTTTTGCTGTTAGGTGTTGTCATCCATGTTACGAAGATGAGAATTCTACCGCTTCATCGCTAAGAAGCCGAAATATCACTTAGTTTCGCAGATAGTATGGGGTATAATTTATGTCTATGTACGATTGTTCGAATATAACGTAAAAGTGCATTGTTTCATTAGACTCTGGATATGCTGTAATTTTACAGTTGTGTTAGCTTAGCTTAGAAATGAGTAAGGGTCCTGAGAGGGGGGCGTAAGTGGTTTGTTGATGATTATATGAAAACGTTTAGTTTTGTTTAGTAATGTTCGAAACAAAGCTTGCTTTAAATTTGATGCAAACACTTTTATACCATGATGTATTTTTTTTCATAGAGCCCACTCCCTGCCCTCTATCAATGGTGGTTCGCTGACATGGAAGTATTGGAGATGGTGATGGTTGTAATCATCATTATATTATTGTAAGGGGAATAATTAGGAAGATAATGAAGATAACTATCGAAATTAAAGTAAACACGTGGAGGTAGACACAAGCACTTGAAGAACAAATGGAAAAGAAAGAAAGAAAGAAAGAAAGAAAGAAAGAAAGAAAGAAAGTGAGAGGGAGGGGGTACTTCCCAAGGATGCTGTAGTATTACCGAGCCCAATGAACAAAATACGACACCTTACAATATCTCGTCAACAATTACAATGACTTTTGACATTAATATGTTTTATGGCTGGGAGTCATCTGAAGTGATTATGTGTGACGCTGTGTTACCTAGCAACCGTGCAGGCTGTGATGTAAAGTATTGATGGGTGGCCATGACTAGAGGGACGTTAGTGTACAGGTGGTCCACGTGATCTTGCAGGATGTTATTTGAAGTGTTGATGGATGGCGATGATTGGGGGACATATAGAATTCTCTTTTATGGAAGAGGCCGATTCTCATCATAGTCTAGAGAACTGATTATACCGAGCTCGATAGCTGCAGTCGCTTAAGTGCGGCCAGTATCCAGTATTCGGGAGATAGTAGGTTCGAACCCCACTGTCGGCAGCCCTGAAGATGGTTTTCCGTGGTTTCCCATTTTCACACCAGGCAAATGCTGGGGCTGTACCTTAATTAAGGCCACGGCCGCTTCCTTCCCACTCCTAGACCTTTCCTGTCCCATCATCGCCATACGACCTATCTGTGTCGGTGCGACGTAAAGCAACTAGCAAAAAAAAAAAAAATAATATATATATTATTTCATTGGTGGTAGTTTCATAGGCCCTGAGTCATTTTCCCCTTTTGATGCACTGAATTTTACACTAACAAAGAAATAAAGTTTCCGGACCATTTCCTTGTTCTACGTGTGAGGAATGATTCTTGAAAGTTTGGCCTACCTTTAATGGGTTATGCATCCCTCGAGTTCGTTTCTGTTTGATTCTTATATTTCAATGAAACTAACGTACGGACGTTCATGGCAATTGAACGCCTCTATGTGAAGGGTTGATTTGCCACTGCACTAGGAGTTCAGGCGAAATTTCCAAAAACGTTGTTGTCTTATAACTTATTAGCTGTTGTGTCTGAAAGTTCGACCGTACCTTACCTGTATTCTTAGATTTTACTCTGGTGGAAAGCCCTCTCAAACTTGAAAGGCTGTCTGCCTGGCCGAGTACTGTCTGCGCACTTTTTAGCGATAGATTTACACCGTAGTGCTGAAACGGTCGACCTCGGCAATCTTCGAGATTCGTACTGGCAAACTTTGAAACACAAACTATGAATCGCTTATGCATCGCTGTGTGACGTCTGGCGTACACTTTACGTACTAATACTGTTGTTATTTACACAGCAAAGCCAAACTGTAGAATTCACTCTAGGAATAAGATTCGCATCGAGAAATGTTATATAATGTTATATAATGTGTGTGTGACACAGTTTTTGGCTTAAAATAACAAAAGATTTAGAAAATTCATATCGATCGATCATATTATCGATTCATTCCAGATTTCAGTTCCATTCAGTTGGCAGTACTAACGGAACCGGAAGTGCTCCCTCCTTACTCCTCAGACCCGTACACAAATCTATCGCTAAAAAGTGCGCAGATAGTAGATATCCTTGTGGTCGCTGACAATAGTTGTACGGTAGGTACCATAATAGCAGTATCGCCAACACCAGCATTAGCGAGAGTTGGCCGTTACCTTCCCAATCCTAGCCCTTTCCCATCCTTCCATAGCCGAAAATCTTCGATGTGATAGTGTGACGTTAAACAAGTAAGGAAAAAAAAAAAGCTTTCTCCCAGAAAATGTGTCTGCATACCGCCAATGCCCTTGCACGCGTATTGAGACAACATTTCGTGAGGAAGAATATCTTATTTTCTGTATTTCTCAGTTTCTAAAGTACTCACCATGTGTCACCATTTATTATATGAGTTACGTCAGTTTGAGTATTTATCAAGAAAGTGGCAAAATTGTCGTTCTGTACTGTCGAGAAAATCTTACTCCTATTATTTAATCCTCCAGAAATCAACTTTCTTTGCGGTACTAATACAGTCTCTCTATCCAAAGTAAGTTAACGGTAGAGAATCTGATATTGAACTGAATTGTATGAACTTGTGCTTTATGAATTACAAACCAGCAGTTGATTTGAATGGAACGTTCCCTCTCTTGCTGTGGGAACAGGGAACTTCCTTCGTAATTTGCTCGCTGCAGCTGATAGACCAACCGGAAACAAGCAGTATGTTGTCTCCGGTTTCTTAGAGTGAATATGAACTCGGTTAATTAAGTAGTGTTGTGGCTCCAGAAGTTTGTGTTGACATCGTCTTTTACAAACATTACACGATACAAGTTTATTTTACAAATAGAGACACGCACTGCGAGCAAGTGGATGAGCCAGCCAAAAAGGTTTGGTTTTCAGTTAAATTAGGAAAGTTTATTTGCAAGGGATGGATATGTAAGGAAAACTTACCAGAGTTGGAACATTAACTTAAGCTGGTGGAGAGCAGCGCAGAAAGGAGGATTCTATTTTCCATTCCTTCATATTATTATGTCAAAATAAGTAGGTCGTGCCTTCCTAGACCAGTGGTATTCAGGTTTTTTGGTTGGCGTACTCCTAGAATCCAATTTTTTTCCTTCGTACCCCCAAGTACGACTACATTGCGATTATAGTGGTGGTGGTGGTGGTGGTGATTATTGTTTCAAGAGGAAGTACAACTAGGCAACCAGCCTCTACTGTATATAACACTAACCAGAGGGAAATATGGAAGGGATCTGACACTTCGATATCGGCCAAAGGAAGACAAAGGCCAGGACGGGCGTGAAAATGAGACACTCCCTAGGCCTCGGAAAACCAATACCGTCGGGGTCCAAAAGAACAAGAGTTCGTCCGGCTCAGTGGCTAAATAGTTAGCGTGCTGGCCTTTGGTCACAGGACTCCCGCGTTCGATTCCCGGTAGGATTGGGAATTTTAATTTCTCTGCCACGGGGGCTGGGTGTGTATGTCGTCATCATCATTTCATTCTCATTACGATGCGCAGGTCGCATACGGGCGCCAAATCAAAAGCCCTGCACCTGGTAAGCCGAACATGTCCTCGGACACTCCCGGCATTAAAAGCCATACGCCATTTCATTTCAGAACAAGAGTTGACCAGAGGAGGTCAGGTGGGATATATGAAAGTGAGGAGCCTGGCACAAAGAAGTGGAATCAATGCCAGGACTCAGATCAGGGCCCCGTGGTCGCCAACTCACGCTCCCAAGCTCAGAGCCCCTGGGGCCCCTATTAGTCTCCTCTTACGACAGGCAGAGGATACCGTAGGTGGTATTCTACCGCCCCCACCACAGGGGAATATTGCGATTATACCAGAAATAACAAATGATATTAACCACCACCATCATCATAATCATCATCATCATCATCATCTGCAATTATCCCGCTTGCTCAGGGTTCCTGCACGCACTGAGGCATGAAAGTGTTGTGGCGAGGGATTTAAGGTCGCATGCCCTTCCTGACATCACGGGATTTTCAGTTGAAAATCCTACCGCAGCGACACCAGGAATGAAACCGCGGTCGCAGGGATGACAAGCAAGCAGCTAAGGCGCTACACCACCCTGTTCGTCAATAATAATATACTGTATATAGCCTAATCGCCGCTGGGCAGAGGAAAACTCGTAACTCCTTCGGAGTAAAGTTTACAGGAGTAGAAAACTGATCGATCAGCGATGGCCGAAGAACTGTTCGTAAGCCCAATTTTTCGACCACTGGAGTCTTCTCAGGCAACGCGGCAAGTCTTCAAACGACAGATGGAAACACGTGTTTCTCGTAATTGGAATTGCGAGGTTTCCATTGCCCAGCAGTGATATATATATGAGAATTATTAATGCAACAATTACTGCCGTACTATATACAGTGGCCACAGAAAGTATTCGTACACCTATGGAATGTGATGACAGATCATTACGGCATACGAGCTGAATTTAGATTTATAAACGGCATAACGACAGACATCAGATATACACCCTGAACATACAGATCGTTTAAAAATGTAACATGATCGGCACGATACTGTACACAGACTGCAGATCGTACCGCCAAGACAGTATTCGTGCAGTGCGGATGTACTGTCTTTGTGATTGGTTAAACCAGTTGTCGCACAGGTTTACGCCGCTGTGCCTGCAGGAGGGGTTGTTATCTCTTCAGTCATCACTGTGCTGTCGTTGCCGCAAGGTTATTTAGTATGGGGCGAAACAAGAGAGAACTTTAAGTGAGTCGAAGGGAGAATATAGTGTTTCTGTATAAACAAGGTAAAAGTTATCGTCAAATTGGAAAACAGCTGGACATTAGCTATACTGCTGTGAGTTCAATAGTTAATAAATACAAGCACAGTGGACAAACGGAAAACAAACCAAGATCTGGTCGTCCAGAAGTGGTGATAATACGGGAGCGACGCATTATTGTGCATTCGGCACGAAAGGAACCGTTCCGGAGTGCTGCATCCATTGCTACAGAACTCGCTTCAAGGTCCAATAAAACGGTGAGTGTGCAAAAGGAATGTGCTGCACAGTGTGAACCAGCAGCGTAGTAGATGTCCACGAAAGAAGCCACTTATAAGTGAAAGAAATAGGCAGAAGCGCCTACAGTTCGCGAAAGAGTATTGTGAAAAGACAATGGACTTTTGGAACACCGTTATTTTTTCTGATGAAGCGAAGTTAACACAGTTTGGAACTGGTAGGAGCAGCAAGGTATGGCAGAAGCCAAACACCGAACTTGAACCTCAACATGTAATCTCCACGGTAAAACACGGAGGACCGAGTGTGATGGTTTTGGGCTGCATGGCTGCGAATGGAGTGGGAAACCTGGCATTTATTGATGGTATTATGGATGCCAGGAAGTACATAGATGTGTTGCGCCATAATTTAAGCAGCAGTGCACACAAGCTTCATCTGGAAGGACTCTTCCACTTCCAACAGGACAATGACCCTAAGCATTGTGCCATGATAACCCGTAAATGGCTGTTGTACGATGCCCAAGAAGACTTCTCAATTCCATAGAGAACCTGTGGGATCATCTAGGCAAAGAAGTGCAAAAACGCCATCCTACTAGTAAAGAACATCTTAAAGATATACTCTCAGATGCATGGTCCGACATATCTGCAGAGTACACCAAACGTTTAGTTAACTCAATGCCAAGACGTCTGGAACAGGTCATCAAAGCTAAAGGCATGCATACAAATTATTAAGACTGTGTTTGAACAAAGACTTCGGCAAGTGTTTGAATTATCTAGTAGTGTACGAATCCTTTTTGTTGTGTTAAAAGACGAGTTTATTTGTTTATTATGTTGAGCGCTGTAAATCTCATAGCAAATGTATAGCTAGGTGTCCTTTCTTTATGCGTATGTCTCACTGGATGTGTTTATATTACTTCGTGGTGCTTAATATACAAGGTATACATTTAAAATGTTCGTGTACGAATACTTTCTGTGGCTACTGTACACTGCTACTGAAACAAATGAAGTGGAGTGAATTTTAAAACAAGAGCAATGCAGCATATGTAATCATTTTTACATACATAGTGCAAGTTACAAACTGACACATACTTTAGAATGAATAGTTGATTGATTGATTGATTGATTGATTGATTGATTGATTGATGTTTGTTGTTTAAAGGGGCCTAACATCTAGGTCATCAGCCCCTAATTGTACGAAATGAGAAGAAATGAAATGACAACTTTAAAAGTCCAAAATCCTCCACTGACCAGAATTCAAAGCATGGGGACGAAGAATGAATGGATGGATGGATGGACGGATATGAATTTTGAAACAATCAGTGGATCCGACCCATAGTGCCTCACATGCACAGAAGCTGGCGAAACAATAGTATTACTGACCAAGGGACTGCTTCTATAGTACGATGATGAATCGATTATGCTTATAGTCCAAACGGGTCCAAAATCCAGGTCATCAGCCCCTCATAATGGTATTTATCGCTAGGAAAGTAGAACCATGCTATGTGTAATGTTGTGGTACTAATCAAACGTAGTGGAGACTCGCGGTATTCCACACATTATGGTACTATTCACAGAAGTGTAATGCGCACATGCAACATAGACCTATGGTGTTTCGCACATTGCAGCGCTATTTGTAGGCAATGCAAACCTATAAAGGCAACGCAAAACCTATGTCGTTCCTCACATAAGTGGACTAACCACAGGGACTCGTATTATCCCGTGGAATTCCTCACATAGTGGGAACTGAGCATAGGTAACGTAGAACTATGGTGTCGCTAATCCCATGGTGTCGCTCATATAGGGGTACGAATCACAGGTACTGTAGGACGCACCTCCTGATTCACACACTGTCGCTACTAATCACAAACCAATTTTGTACCTAACACAGTGGTACTACGCACAAGTAAAAGTGACCCATGGTGTTCCCTGCGTGATGGTACTAATTATAAGTAGTTTCATGGTTCTAATTGGATCATCCCTTGATCGCCGCTTTTTAGTCGCCTCCTACGACAGGCAGGGGCTACCGTGGGTGAATTCTTCGTCTGCGTCCCCCACCCAGAGGCGGGGGGTGTGTGTTTGGTCCGTGAGAAGTATTTTATTTCCCTCAAGTCCGCCAGCAAACCGGTTAGGACCCCGCTACCCGTCCTCTGGGACCCGCCACGTGGGAGTGTCACCTCTCCCCCTGCTACGCCAGCATAGCAGGTTCGTGGAATGAATAGTTGGGTAAGGGGACTCTGTGTAGCGGTAGACAAAAACACAAATAAAACAAGCTTTTTATTGAAAATGAGCAGGCTCGGCTCTTTTCTCACTGAAAACAGAAGCTACGACAAATTTGCGTACTGCTTGAGATGACGTCACTTATCCCTAGTGGTACGCGTACCGCAATTTGAATACCTCTGTCCTGGACTATAAATTCTTCAGTTCCAAATGAGCGACCAGCTGGACACACATATATAGAGCGTTAAATGTAAGAAATCCACTGTCAAACTCTCAGAGCCTTGCTGTCCAGTATACTCTGATGTAACTTTTACTCTTTGAACATTTATTGGTGGATTTTACGCTTCTGATATTGGCTGTACGTATTCGATTATCATAATGTCCGTAGTTGAAATGATTTCCTAGCCAAATTATGTGACAGACGGTGGGTTCGAAGTATATAAGTAATAAAATAAATCAAACCAAACCCAAACCCCATGGCACTACAGCCCTTGGAGGGCCTTGGCCTACCAAGCGACCGCTGCTCAGCCCGAAGACCTGTAGATTACGAGGTGTCGTGTGGTCAGCACGACGAATCCTCTCGGCCGTTATTCTTGGCTTTCTAGACCGGGGCCGCTACCTCACCGTCAGATAGCTCCTCAGTTCTAATCACGTAGGCTGAGTGGACCTCGAACCAGCTCTCAGGTCCAGGTAAGAATCCCTGACCTGGGCGGGAATCGAACCCGGGGCCTCCGGTTGAGGGGCAGGCACTCTACTCCTACACTACGGGGCCGGCAATAATGGAATACATTTTAAAAATAAAGTGTTTATCCACAGTTCTTCAATGAAGGCACTATATTACGGTACTGAAACCGGAGTGTCCATACGCGAGCGAATTCCTAGCATTCCTAGATAAGCTTGAAATGAGCTTCCGTGGCTCAGGCCACCGGCCTCTCACCACTGGGTTCCGTGGTTCAAATCTCGGTCACTGCATGTGAGATTTGTGCTGGATAAAGCGCAGGCGGGACAGGTATTTCTCCGGGTACTCCGATTTTCCGTGTCGTCCTTCATTCCAGGAACACTCTCCAGTATCATTTTATTTCATCTGTCAGTCATTAATCATTGTCCCAGAGGAGTGTGACAGGCTTCGGCAGCCGGTACAGTTCCTATCCTCGCCGCAAAGTGGGGGCTACATTCATTCCATTCCTGACCGGGTCGAATGACTAGGAACATGCTGAGGATGTTCATTTTCATATTCAAGCAGGCCTACCATTGGGAGAAAAGTCAACAACAACCTACATTCAAGAAGTCAAGAGAGAATGGGAACGAAATAATGTAAGAGAAGAAGAAATCAAAGAAAAGGACATTTTTTATAAAGTGTTAATATAGAAAGCTTACAAGGGAAAGGAGGAAAAAGAAAACTGGTGCAAGGTGGTCTGAGAAGAGAAAGGAGAAACACAGCCACAGGATGGAGTACTGGAGAGAAGGAAAGGAAGGAGAAACATCAGAGGCTGAGGAACTGAAATTGGCAGGTGGTCCTTAGCAGTCCATAACGCGAAGAGAAGAAATAAATATATTTTGCTATTTTTTTCTTTATGTCGCACCAACACAGACAGGTCGTATGGCAGCGATGGGGTAGAAAAGGGCTAGGACTGGGAAGGAAATGACTGTGGCCGTATTAAGGAACAGCCCCAGATTTTTCCTGATGTGAAAATAGGAATCAACGGAAAACCATCTCCATTACTGCCGAACCCCCACCTCCCACGATGCAAGCTGACAGCTACATTATCCAAACATCATACCCAACTCACTCGGTATTAAATTACATTTAAATAAATAAATAAATAAATAAATAAATAAATAAATAATCGTGTGGCCTCAGCTGCTGTGCTCAGGCAATTTGATTTAACGCCATTTAGGCTGCCCGCGTTTCGTTTTGCTATAGCGGATGGCAGAGAAACCTGAAGTATGTTGGTTACCTATGGCTCAGTTTTATTTAATTTTTTCGCGTAAACACCAAACGTGTCACCAGACATCTTTTACATGTCGACATCGTACGTCATGGAGTGCTGAAAGGACTATTTCATGCCATTCAAAATTCCGACTACCTCTGCCAGTTTGATCCCACGATCTTGGGTTGCGGTGACTGACATTCTGCCTCTGATCTAAAGTGGGACTTCTTTACAGTTGTTCTATCATAATATGAAAGATAAACTGTTTTGCTGCTCAGAACTGAACAGTCTTTCCACCAACGGGACAACAGTATTGTATAAATTACCAGTCACCACTGATCTGCTGTCGCCCAGGAGTCAGAATCCCTGTCAGCAGTTTACCTATTATTTTCTGGCCGGGAAAGTTGGCCGTGCGGCTAGGGGCGCGCAGCTGTGAGCTTGCATGTAGGAGGTAGTGGGTACGAACTCCAGTGACAGCAGCTCTGACGATGGTTTTCCATAGTTTCCCATTTTCACACCAGGCAAATGCTCGTGCTATACCTTAATTAAGGCCACCGTCACTTCCTTCCCACTCCTATCCTATTCCATCGTCGCTATGAGACTTATTTCTGTGGGTGCGACGTAAAGCTAATTGTAAAAAGTTATCTTTCTGAAATAATTTCAAAGACGTTGGAAATTTATCGAACATCTCCCTTGGTAAATCATTCCAAATCATATTATCTCTTCCTATAAATGCATATTTACCTCAATTTCCCCTCTTGAATTCCTACTTTATCTTCTTATATTTCTTAATTTTGTTCAAAAATATCAATTCAGACTTACTCGTCTACTAAATATTATTCCAGCCCATCTCTCCAGTGACAGCTTGGACATGCCGCTTAGTCGAGCTGCTTTTCTCCTTTCTTCCAAATCTTCCCAGCACACAGTTTGCGACATGTTCTTGACACTACTCTTTTATCGGGAGTAACCCTCTCCCCCCCCCCCACCGCCCCCAAAAAATATCGTTCTGTTTTTTAATTGTCCTCCAGTTCTCGAATCAAGTAATCTTGGTGTAGGTCCCATACAGTGAAACCATACTCTAATTTTGGCCTTACCAGTGAATTATGTGACTTCTCCCTTACGTTCTTACTACAACACTTAAACACCCTCATAACTAGGGCTCGGATGTTTAGGAAAAGTCATATTATTTCTCTGTCTCTATTTTCTTGCCTGATTGGATTTTGGTGCAAATCAGGTGATTATCATCACAATTAAGTGATTTTCATTTGTCATATAAATGCATATTTTGGCTTTTTTGTCATAAGGTCATATTTTGAACTATTTTCATAGAAACATCATAATTTTGTCATTTCGGCGGTCTGACGACAGCTGTAGCTGTGCAAAATTGTCTTCAACTTATCAAATGCAAACTAGTGTTGAGAAAACTGCTTCTCGGTATCACCTCTGCAGTTAATACAAGCGGAATCCCGTTTGTATAGAGTGAAGGACATGGACTTCACTACACCTTTTACATGAATTAAATATGCACCAATAGCCTTGTGACATAGAAAGAAGCTTCTCTTCTTACAAGAATGTGTTGAGTGACAATCGGAGGCCTTTCGCGCCTAATGATATGAAGATGAATCTTGTCATATACTTCAATTCCACCCGTGGAGAAGAAGGGAAAAGGTATGTCAGTTTGCACTATAGGCCCAGCCGCCCTACCATAATGTATTGAAAGACATCTACCTGATTCGTTTCGTGGTGCTCAATTCAAACTTTAACGCATTTAATAATATTAATACAATCTTGGCTTGAATGTTCCAAAATACACTGACTGACAGAGCAAATGCAACACCAAGAAGGGGTGGTCAGAACTTTATGCCAATTGCAGGGTAGACTGACGTCACTGAGGTATACTCATGATGTGAAATGCGCCGCTGTGCTGCGCACGTAGCGAACGATAAATGGGACACGGCGTTGGCGAATGGCCCACTTCGTACCGTGATTTCTCAGCCGACAGTCATTGTAGAACGTGTTGTCGTGTGCCACAGGACACGTGTATAGCTAAGAATGCCAGGCCGCCGTCAACGGAGGCATTTCCAGCAGACAGACGACTTTACGAGGGGTATGGTGATCGGGCTGAGTAGGGCAGGTTGGTCGCTTCGTCAAATCGCAGCCGATACCCATAGGGATGTGTCCACGGTGCAGCGCCTGTGGCGAAGATGGTTGGCGCAGGGACATGTGGCACGTGCGAGGGGTCCAGGCGCAGCCCGAGTGACGTCAGCACGCGAGGATCGGCGCATCCGCCGCCAAGCGGTGGCAGCCCCGCACGCCACGTCAACCGCCATTCTTCAGCATGTGCAAGATACCCTGGCTGTTCCAATATCGACCAGAACAATTTCCCGTCGATTGGTTGAAGGAGGCCTGCACTCCCGGCGTCCGCTCAGAAGACTACCATTGACTCCACAGCATAGACGTGCACGCCTGGCATGGTGCCGGGCTAGAGCGACTTGGATGAGGGAATGGCGGAACGTCGAGTTCTCTGATGAGTTACGTTTCTGTTCTGTCAGTGATAGTCACCGCAGACGAGTGTGGCGTCGGCGTGGAGAAAGGTCAAATCCGGCAGTAACTGTGGAGCGCCCTACCGCTAGACAATGCGGCATCATGGTTTGGGGCGCTATTGCGTATGATTCCACGTCACCTCTAGTGCGTATTTAAGGCACGTTAAATGCCCACCGCTACGTGCAGCATGTGCTGCGGCCGGTGGCACTCCCGTACCTTCAGGGGCTGCCCAATGCTCTGTTTCAGCAGGATAATGCCCGCCCACACACTGCTCGCATCTCCCAACAGGCTCTACGAGGTGTACAGATGCTTCCGTGGCCAGCGTACTCTCCGGATCTCTCACCAATCGAACACGTGTTGGATCTCATTGGACGCCGTTTGCAAACTCTGCCCCAGCCTCGTACGGACGACCAACTGTGGCAAATGGTTGACAGAGAATGCAGAACCATCCCTCAGGACACCATCCGCACTCTTATTGACTCTGTACCTCGACGTGTTTCTGCGTGCATCGCCGCTCGCGGTGGTCCTACATCCTACTGAGTCGATGCCGTGCGCATTGTGTAACCTGCATATCGGTTTGAAATAAACATCAATTATTCGTCCGTGCCGTCTCTGTTTTTCCCCAACTTTCATCCCTTTCGAACCACTCCTTCTTGGTGTTGCATTTGCTCTGTCAGTCAGTGTATTTAAAAAATACTGATTTCTAGTTTTCAAATATTTCCGACCATCACTACAGGGTGCAAACATGTTTTGACTTTTAAAATGTTGTGTGATCTGATAATCTTATCGAACATAGTGCCGGTACCTTATAGCTACGTATTCACAAATGTTCGGTAAGTGGAACAAGTACAATAGACTGAATAACTGCTAAGCTTGTATATTCAGAGAATTAATATGAAAGTAAGAATAAAGAATTTACTTAACAAATATGTATCAAAGTCATTGCCCTTTCGGTTTATAATTTACTAAAAAAGTCCATATTTAGATGAGTCATTTTCGGGTCATATTTTGTAAGTTTTACGTCATATTTCTCCACTTTTGAGGTCATATTTAGTTACATTTGAGGTCATATTTCCTTTTTATTTAGGCTATTTTAGGTCCTAAACATCCCTAGTCATAACCACATGAAAAAATCTGTAACCTTTATTTACTACCCGGTG
The DNA here is from genome assembly GCF_040414725.1 of Anabrus simplex. NCBI lineage: Eukaryota > Metazoa > Arthropoda > Insecta > Orthoptera > Tettigoniidae > Anabrus > Anabrus simplex. Next base: position 624,659,013 of record NC_090265.1, on the reverse strand, counting down.
TATGAGTATACATGGCATGTGAATAATACTGGCATGTGGGGAATAGCACGGATCTAGCCGGCGACCATGATTCGTCCTACATTGTGAGGAACACCATGGGTCTACGTTGTTTGTGAGTGATACCAATACGTGAGGAACACCATGGTTCAGTATTACCTGTGAGCAGTGCCATTGTGTGTCACATTACCTGTGACTAGTACCACCATGCGAGAAACACCATGAGTCTACGTTATCTGTGATGAGTACCACTATACCTAGAGGTAGGAGGAGCATCATGATTCTGCCTTACCCTTTGTACAACAAGCATCATCTCAGAAAATAAGGTATTGTGAACTGGATCCACTAATTGTTTTGGATTAATCATCATTCGTTTTAGATTTTAGTCAGTGTATACATGTTGAAGTTTTAATTATCGTTTCATTTCATTACACTTCGTACTATTAGGGGCCGATGACTAGCTCTTAGGCCCCTTTAAACAACACACACCATCATCATCATCATCATCCCCTAATACCACCCGGTTTGTGTGATTACCCCACTGAAGATCTTTCCTTATATAAACACCTAGGGCCGGGCTGAGTGGCTCAGACGGTTGAGGCGCTGGCCTTCTGACCCCAACTTGGCAGGTTCGATCCTGGCTCAGTCCGGTGGTATTTGAAGGTGCTCAAATACGTCAGCCTCGTGTCGGTAGATTTACTGGCACGTAAAAGAACTCCCGCGGGACTAAATTCCGGCACCTCGGCGTCTCCGAAGACCTTAAAATAGTAGTTAGTGGGACGTAAAGCAAATAACATTATTATTATTATTATAAACACCTAGGTAGACTACTTCCAGTGATCCCCATCAACACAGTAATTGAAACTGAGAGGACTTTTTCTCCTAGTGAAACTCATAAGCTGAATTTGTACTGACTTGGATAGAATTTGGCCTATCTATCACTGTTTTTCACAGTGATACCTTAATGGTGCAGGGTCCGATTCTTAGCTCCTTGAATGCCACTTGAGTCGATCAGTCGTATGTTCAGGCCGCTGGTTAGTCATCCATTCAATTACGGAGTTTATGCGTTCCAGCCACTGTTTCTTTTGGATCACACAAGTATCAGATAATTTGCAGTGATTTGCTATCATAAGAACATATAATTTATTATCAGCTTCCTCTGTCGACTAGTAGTGGTAATCGGCCTTCGGACCCCAAGATCGCGCGTTCAAACGTGGAAGGGATAGCCTGATTTTTGAAGGGTGGAAGGAACTCCTTTCGTCACTCAATGCCGTTTGATGTGTGTACTGTATGTCGAACACTTGACCCGTTGCTCTACGGGGTCAAGTATGAAGTATGAATCTGCGTAGGGAGTTTTTACGACTGGATGCCCTTCGTGACAACTTTTTTTTGTACAGTTGGCTTTACGTCGCACCTATACAGATAGCTCTTATGGCGGTGATCGGATAGGAAAGTGCTAGGAGTGGGAAGGAAGTGGCTGTGGCCTTAATTGAATAGCCCCAGCATTTCCCTGGCGTGAAAATGGGAAACCACGGATAACCATCTTCAGGACTGTCTACAGTGGGGTTCAACCCACTCCCAAATGCAAGCTCACAGGTGCGCGCCCCTAGCCGCACAGACAACTCACTCGGTGTTCGTGACGTCACTCTCTGAGATGAGGTGAACGATGTAATATATGATATTAGGAAGGGAGAGGGTGAAACCTGATGCCGGCATATAGCCTACACCAAGGGGTCTGCTCACGACTTAATGTCTCCATCCGACGGACGAATCACCATCAACAGCGTCATGTGCCCTCACTCCATATGAACGCTGCGGAGATGTTTGGAATTTAGTCCAGGCTTTTGGCAAGCAATCTAGTGATTATAAATTCTATAACTTTCTACCACCTCTACTACCCTGCAGGTCAACATTCTGTGGTGAAAATATTTTCGACCAACACAACTCCAACCGGCTAACCACGGCGTCAGACCATATAGACTTAACGATCATGGCCACCTGCCGGGCTAATTCAGTGTCGTATGATGCTGGCATGGATAAATCCTGGAGATACATTTGGTGTTTACGCCACAAAATTAATTTTTTTTAAATTTGCTTTACGTCGCACTGACACAGATAAGTCTTATGGCGACGAAACTCATTGTCAGCAAACCTGAAGATCGTTTTCCGTGGTTTCCCATTTTCACACCAGGCAAATGTTGGAGCTGTACCTTAAACGAGGGCACAGACGCTTCTTTCCTGCTCCTAGCCCTTTTCAATCCTTCCTTCAGCTAAAACCTTCGATGTGTTAGTAAAGAAAAAGAGAGTGAGGTTATAGGAAGAAAACTGGCCACTCTGTTGGAACTCGGTAGGTGAAGTGGGTCTGGATCGCTTGATGAGCAGCTCTTTAACGAGGATATTGCGCGATAAATAAATAAATAAATAAATAAATAAATAAATAAATAAATAAATAAATAAATAAATAAATAAATAAATAAATAAATAAATAAATAAATAAATAAATATTTGTGTTTCTGTGGTGTGTTGTGCGTATTAGTTTGAACGTTTCCAGAATCAGACGAGTCAACTTGGTCAGGTGGAATTCCCTTCACAATGTATCGACAAGTGAGCGAGCACCTGACCAAGTTATAGCCTTTAACGTGGACCTTCCCCTTCTAAAGCAACCAGACGACAATTTAGTTTATTAGAAATGTGTTCACTTTATTGCCAGTTTTATTGAGTCGATCGTCAATAAAGCTGCCGTGAATTACATCACGGCTCTAAAAGGTAGCGGCAAAACACAGGTGGCCCGTCAGAACATCAAATTTGATGCCTCAAGAATATTCTTATTTTACTGGGATGTGTCGACGACAACTACTCGTTATCCCGATAAATTATGCTCAGTTGATAGCCGGCCAGGTGAATGTTTTGTGCTGTTTAAGGATTCAGTTTCAGGTAGAACAGTTGAAGAGAGAAGTGGGTTTCCAGCTTTCTGAGCACAAAAAGGCGGGTTTCATCCCGATTTAGTCCGGTGGAAGTTGACGGTACTTCAGTACGCCAGCCTTGTGTCGGTAGGTTTACCATCACATACAAAACTCCTGTGGGACAAAATTCCGGCACTTTGACATCTCGAAAAACCGTTAACGCGACACTGCGGAGATAAAAAGATATTTCTACCTAATGCATGGATTTTCACGAAACTTTGTGGGAATGTCAGCTAGATAAAAGTAGAGATATCACGAACATCTCTTTGTTATTGTTATTACAACTTCCCCATGCGGAGGCTGCCACAAGGACAAAGTATGTCGACTACACGGTATTTTGTTTTCTAAGTTACTGTTGACTTTGCTAGTGTGCCAGGTAGAAAAATCCCCACAAGACTCAGGAATAAGTTTGCAATATGGTTCTTCAAATGTTATATAGATGATTGCGGAGTATGGTCACTGAACCTCGTATTGCGGCGATAGCGATGTCGTGAAGTCGTGTCCGGCTGAGGCCGAGAGAATCCCATAGCTGTACAAGAAATTTAGGGATTGTGCCTCGAGCTCCTATCATGAGTCCATGGACGGAAATATTGTCTATGTGATATTTATCTTTATAGTAGTTTACAGTTGGCTGGTAAACTGACTTCTTTTCGGCGTCCACCTCTTCGGCCTGGCCAACGTGCGACTCGAAACGTATTGTGGTATCTAAGATTAGTCCTTGCTTGCTAGCTGGTTGAAAGGCTATCATGTCAATACGCCTGTTACTCCCATCGGTAGCTAGGCCAGAGACCTCTTCGTGCACCGTGAAACCGTGATCCCTCAGCGATGTCGCAATCATGTGTCGTATTGTATGATGGCGGGAATTTCTCAATACCTCCCCGTGAGGGCAGGCTCCCGGGACATGGGCAAGAGTTTCGTGCTCTCTGTGGCAACGCCGATAGAGGGTGTTGCCCTGGGACCTTCCCGATACGGAGCGAACAGCACACACATCTTGATGGCCTCTCTCCATTCCGCACAGGATAAGCCTCGGTGATCTCTTATCCATTTGTTCCCTGGCGTGAATTCCTGGAAGAGTCCAACGCCCTTTCCTTTGTGCGGCAACTTCGTCCATGATTGAACTTCTCTCTCTCGTAGTATCTGTTGGACCCTCCTTACATTGCGAAGATGGCTATTTTTGGACATAACTCGATCATTCGTTTCTATGCCTAGATCTTGCAAACAAATAGTACGTTCTTGTTCCAAGTTCCTAGTTGCATTAATGTAGCCGTTATTTGCAAGCGATAATTTATTACAGATGTTAATATGCTGTAGTTTGGCTTCCCAAGTGGCGCGAAACAAACCGAGGCCTTATACTTCTTTTCGGTGTATACCATGTGATCCGGAACGTCTGCTGTTAGTTGTAATAATTCTTTAGTTCCACTCTTTAATATTTTATCCGCATCTGATAGAAAAGTTTGAGGTATCTTGTTTGGGAGTGGGTAAATAAGAGTAGGTGATATTGAACTATTTCAAATTGAAAATTTCTGGTCAGATTGCAGCAATGGTGAGCTAACAAGGGTATCAATCTTGTTTCGCGTCTTTTCAAGTACGGCTTGTGGGTCCAGTTTAAGTTCATTGATGAAATTCACACCTAAGTAACGAATCCGACTTCCGATGCACTGTGATTTAATTTCACAGTCGTCATTAATGATGATATTCTCCTCCGTTAGGTGACCTTTCTTGATAGAAAGACAAGCTGATGTCCAGGCCGAGTTCCTTAAATCTTTCTATGGCGATCCTGGCTAGTTCGGCAGTAGATTCAATGTTTTTTCCCAAATATTACCGTATCGTCGGCGAAACACGTTATAGTGAGGTTAGGCTCCTCGTTTGCAATCGAGTAACCGTAATTCCTTGCTAAAGAATCTTCATATAGTTCTTCCACAATATGATTGGTAGCGATGTTAAATAATGCCGGTGACAAAGGGGAGCCTTGAAGCACACTGCGATTAATTTTGATGGGTTTTGTTCCCTGTTTTCGTGTCTGTACCTGTGTTACGTTTCCCTCTTGTAGAGCAATTACCAGTCTCGTCAGTTTTTCGGGCACTCCTACCAACTCCCGTGTGCTCTGGAGGTGCGCATGTCCGACGTTATCAAAAGCTTTGCGAACGTCGAGAAATATAATGCATGCATCGTTCTTTTCTTGCCTCGTGTGCTGTAAAGCGCCTTCCAAAATAGAGGTATTTATGTAAGTACCGGGTGTATTGGTCCCTTTGCTTGTCATGAAACACAATGTAGTTCCGAAGCTGTTTATCAAGAACTTTCTCGATGACTCGTCTAATAACTGAGCATATAGGCCTAGTAATTGGACGCCAGTTACTGGGATCATTTACGTCACCTCCTTTATGAACCAGAATTGTACGGGCTTTCTTGAAAGTCGATGGTACTAACCCTGTTGTTAGCATTCTAGTGGCGATAATTTCGATTATCTCTGAAATCGTGCTGTTTCAATAGCTCGGACGATTACGTGGTCAGGACCGCTTGCGGAGTCTATCTTGATTTTCTGTGTTGCCTGAATAATGTCTTCTTTAGATATGACCGGATTGTATAGGTCGTTAGTCTCCATGAGCTCACTTTCAGTGCCTTTTTGAGGGTATTCTGGTCTTTTGTGGTTGTTCGGCCTAGAAAATATGTCCGAAAAGAATGTGTGCAGTACATCTTCTCTCAGGCTGCAAATTGGTTGTTCGTTTGTAAACACATTGCGTATGGCTTTTCGCCGCTGATAGTTTTTCCAAAATACTTTGTTTTGGAAATTCTTAATTCAATTTTTTCAAGAAATTTTATTAACATGTTAATGTAAATTCGTAATTAGGTGGACAATACTTCTTTTAAAAGCACTACGTATCAATTTTTCTGTACATAATTTATATAAGGAGATATATCGTACTAAAGTTTGTGTGATTTTTACGTTCTAAAATTTTGGAATTAAAAATCCCTACTACTTGAAAAAAATCTGCAATAAATTGTTACATTTGGCAGAATATTATCGGAGAAAAATGGGATTTAAATGTAAAATTACAATTGGCAAACAAAGCATTATTACGGTGATAAATTGTTTGAATTCAGTGGAATCCTTTCAATTTCAGTCATAAAAAAATCCAAAATGACAAAAATATCGATTTTTATCTCTGGAGTGTCGCCTTAAGATTGTTAATTGGACGTAGGAACAAATTCATTTTTCTTTCTTCGCCCCTGATTGGGTCACGGGTGATGTGTGTCAGTTTTACAACCGGGTACCCTATCTGGCGCCAACCGTATGTGGAAGGATGTGTGCACTATTGCATTTTACTATGTGATGGTGGTGGTGGTGGTTAGTGTGATATATTGTGTTGATATTAGGACGAACACAAACACCCAGTCACCGAACAAAAGGGCATTAGCCAGATGTGACATTTGTGTAGTGGGTTTCTGATACGTTATAGAACTCCTCCCTGACAATATTTCATTAACCCAGAGTCCCATGAAGATGTGTAGCAAATGAGCAGATGACACACAAATTATGATGATATAATTTGTATAGCAATTGAGCAGATGATAAACAAATGATGAGGATATTGAACAGATGGTGATAAAGAAATTGATATTACAATTTGTATAGCAATTAAACAGATGGTGATAAAGAAATTGATATTACAATTTGTACAGCAATTGAACAGATGATAAACAAGTTAATATTACAATTCGTATAGCAATTGAACAGATGGTGATAAAGAAATTGATATTACAATTTGTATAGCAATTGAACAGATGATAAACAAGTTAATATTACAATTCGTATAGCAATTGAACAGATGGTGATAAAGAAATTGATATTACAATTTGTATAGCAACTGAACAGATGGTGATAAAGAAATTGATATTACAATTTGTATAGCAATTGAACAGATGGTGATAAAGAAATTGATATTACAATTTGTATAGCAATTGAACAGATGGTGATAAAGAAATTGATATTACAATTTGTATAGCAATTGAACAGATGGTGATAAAGAAATTGATATTACAATTTGTATAGCAATTGAACAGATGATATACAAGTTAATATTACAATTCGTACGGCAATTGAACAGATGGTGATAAAGAAATTAATATTACAATTTGTATAGCAATTAAACAGATGATAAACAAGTTAATATTACAATTCGTATAGCAATTGAACAGATGGTGGTAAAGAAATTGATATTACAATTTGTATAGCAATTGAAAAGATGATAAACGAGTGATGGTAATATTATTTCATTCTAATATAGGCCACAATAATTATGTAGAGATGTAATGGTAAAGAAAATAAGGTTGCAGTTTTATCTGACTGTTAATTTGATAATAGTAATGAGACTTCCAGATTGTATTTCAAAAATCCCACGTGCTTTGTCCGATATTTGAACCCAGGCCACTCTAGAGAGGTCACTGACTCAGTCACCTGTCACCCTCAGAGATTAGATGAATCCCTCATTATGTGGTGGTACAATGTGCTCTGTCAATCTAATCCACAGACTGATTACCTAAATATTGAATATCCGGAAAACACTGTCCTTTGAGTGTTAAAGGCACCATCAACGATTATGAGGTTGTTAGCTGCCTGAAGAGAATTGTAGAACCATCATCTCTGCAGCTCCTTGTTGTTGTAGAATCCGGTGGTTATTTCTTCACTAATTTGCTGGTTCTTTTCTACGATCTCTCGTCGCTGATTTTCAAAATGTTGTGGACACTCACAGACAATACGTCGCCACATCTGTCGATCAGACGCTACATCCTCCCAGTTACCGATGCCAATTTGGCATTTATTAGTAATAACAATGTCGCACTGATTACTTTTTCAGGTCTCCGAGACGCCGAGGTGCCGGAATTTTGTCCCATAAGAGTCCTTTTACGTGCCAGTAAATCTATCGTCACTAGGCTGACGTATTTTAGCACCTTCAAATTCCACCGGACTGAGCCAGGATCAAGTCCGCCAAGTTGGGGTCAGAAGGCCAGTGCCTCAACCGTCTGAGCCACTCAGCCCGGCGCATTCATTCGTACAAGATCATAAGAGCTATCTAGCCGAGACAATACAAGCGTGCTCGGTTCTCTGGGAAGGACGTGGGTTCGACTCCCTGTCAAGTACCCAACAAATTGAGAACGAAGATTTCCTCTAAGTTTCTTACTAAGTTAATTCTTGGGGGTTAAGGTGGCCAGGCATAGTTTTTAGTACTCTATTACATTCAAGGTGGAGTTTATGGATAACGAAAACTCCTCCAAGGACCTGCATTTCCTGTACGGAGATTGCTTTGCTTCATTTTAGACTTTAGAACGCCCTTATAGAGATTTTACCATCGTCCCTGATTATTTCTTTTCGTTCTTAAATTTGAATTCATTACTTGCTCTGGAAGGCATATGTTCCGCATGCGGGTGACATGATCAGCCCCTCGAAGTTGATGTTTGACAAATAACGCCTCAATGCTCATAATTCTTCCAGGATACTGATGTTCATTCCACTTCATTCGTTTTAAAGAAAGTAGATACGCCACTGGAGTGCTGTGGTCACCTGGTTGTTTACAAACCACTTGGTTTAACTCGAATTTCAGCACCCAGCCCTGTTGATCTCTTCTAGAGTCATACTGTTCCAGCGCAATTATTTCTCTACAAGAGACCATTGTATAACTCGTCACCTGTTGTTTTGCTGTGTCAGTATTAATCACATTTCGAGCGTTATAATGCTGCCTAGTTCTTTTTTTTTCTTTCTGTGCCGGGTCCGGGTCCCTCCTCTAGAGATGTAGTACACTACTTCTTCATTTACTGTGTAATAAATCATGTGTCTCGGATAATGATGTCAACATATGCGTAGCAGGCAGAACGGAAGAGCGCGCGCTTTGCATAACGTGTCTGTCACGAGATGCCCCTACCTCCTACCCAGAGACGTAACATCACCCAGCATTAAACTACTCGCCATGTAAGCGCATACACTAAGGGAACAACCTTAATCTTTTCCCGTATTAAAACAGTAGGTAGTGATTTATAGTTATTTTCTAGCTGTTGGCTTCGATTCTATTCATCTTGCATGCTCCCAGTAGCGGCGATTAGCGGGGGCGCGAGGGGGGTGGTGAGTCACCCCTCCCCCCACTTTGTCGAGAAAAAAATAAAGTTATTTTATAAAGGTATTATATAAAAACAATTAGTACAAACCCTGTTGTCTTTTCAGCTAATTCTTTCCTTTAAGTCCTTCAGTTATCAAGAAAAATACTTAACGGAAATAAAAGCGGGGTGCTTTTTTTCTATAAATGTGTGTACCCCCCACGCCCCTGTTACTGCATGTTGCCATGCTTCCTTTATTTTTTTTCGTGACGTGCGAGATTTTATGCACTGTCACTGCCGTGTTGTGAAAATCGCTACTGTTACATTTGCGAGAATAAAGCAAATTTTCTTTTTTTGTAGGATTTTAAATCTATTTGGATAATACCACATAACCAGAATTGTGGCATGGCATTCATTTAATAACGTTGTTAGTGTGAAATGATGAACGTGGCATTTTATTAACGTGGTCTTACTTCGTCCAATTCTTATGTATAGAATTCAGTTAGAATGTCTAAGAAGCAAGAAAAATCTACAAGAACTTCTCCGAAAAGGAAAGCGACGTTACCTCTTCTATTATACGTAAGTTTCTGCATACTGAGAACAACATATAATAGGAATTAACTGAGGGATCTTCCACCATTCAACACAATATACATAGCATTTATTGAGTGAAAACCGGTTTCGATTCCCTTGGAATCACATCAGGACTTTCTTTAAATAGTAATGTGTTTTATGTCTTATAACCCATGTCAACAATTTTAAATGCATTTAAAGGCAGTTTTCATGTTGACTGATATTAAGATCCTTTGATTTATTTATTTATTTATTTATTGTGAATTGATGATGATTCCATGGGAATCGAAACCGGTTTTTACTCAATAAATGCTATGTCTATACTAATATTATAAAGAGGAAAAATTTGTTTGTTTGTAACGAACAGACTCAAAAACTACTGAACCGATTTTAAAAATTACTTCACCTACAGAAAGCTACATTGCCAGTCAGTAACATAGGCTGTATTTTATTTTCAAAACAATTCGAGGTGGGGGACACGGGGGGGGGGGAGATATAAAAATAATAGGCTAATTTAGGCAAAATATCGAATTTGTCGTATAAGGACGAGACAAATCTCAATTTAATCCTCTTGACGCAAAGAACAAAACTCGGTAAGCCCTAGGGGGCCGAAAACCATGTTTTAAGGCCCTAAAACCAACCGTTACGGAGATATTGGCACCACACTACCCCTGCTCTAGAATCGGATAAAGTAATGAACTGCCGTAACCATGGCAACGTCAGATCCAGGATTCTACAGCAGCGAAATTATCTACAATAAATCACAAAAACCTAACATATTACAAACATGAAAATTGATATTTGGAATCCCCCTTAAAAATAAAAGAACACAAATATTCGTTTTCAGAAAATCCACTAAAGGGGGGGGGGGGTGAAAAGAAGTGAGAAAGGAGTTGAATTATTTATATGAGGATACATATATCTCAAAAAATGAAGATGTTACAGACATTAAAATTGGTACTTGGAACCTCCTTTAAAAATGAACACACTCTTTTTTGGAAAATCCACTTAAGGGGGTGAAAAGAACAAAAAAGCGGGTGAATTTTTAAAATGAGTATCTTCTTCTTATATCGCTTTACCCACACCTGTGGGGTTGCGGCTGCCAACTGTGTCGCACATGTGAACTTGACCCTGTTTTACGGCTGGATGTCCTTACTGACGGCAAGTATTCTATACTTCTATACTAATATTATGAGGAAAAATGTGTATATTTGTTTGTAACAGATAGACTCAAAAACTACTGAACCGATTTTAAAAATTACTTCACCTATAGAAAGCTGCATTGCCAGCGAGTAACATGGGCTGTATTTTATTTTCAAAACAATTCGAGGGGAGGGGCGACGGGGGGAGATATAAAAATATTAAAATAATAGACTAATATAGGCGAAATCGAATTTGTCGTACAAGGTCGAGACAAAGCTCAATTTAAGCCCTTGATGCAAAGAACAAAACTCGGTAAACCCTTCGGACCCGAAAACCATGTTTTAAGGCCTTAAACCAACCGTTGTGGAGATATTGGAAGCACACTACCCCTGCTCTAGGAATCGGATAAAGAAACGAACGGCCGTAACCATGGCAACTTCAGCTCCAGGATTCTACAGCAGCGAGATTATGCATGTACCTTTGGGCATAGCTGCCAACCAAAATTGATACAGATATGACTTACTATCTGGAAAAAATAAAGTGCTGTGTAAGACGCTCATAGCACTCCTTTGGGCGGGGATGGAAAGGGAGTGGAGTATAAAAATAATAGCCCCGGAGATCTCCGTAGTACAGCGACCAGCGGTTGCCGATGGGCATCCGTTTTTACGTAGTGGGTTAGGCTTAGCATTTTGCGGAGTCTGTTACCTATAGTTTAAGCTATTTTGTATCAAATCATGGAGTAGTAGGATCACTGAAGTTATTAGTGCCGATATTTTGGTCCACTTTTACGATCATTGTAACCATGAAAACAACCTATACACTGTACACAATCGTCAAGATGGTGCGCCCATGACTTGGAAACATTTCTCAACATTTATACTCAGATTCATCATATGATGTGCGACATGAGTGACAAACCCTGAGAATTATAATTTTCGATAATTATAGTAGTTTCTTTCATGCATCGCGTATTTCCTTGATCATTTGTAATAGTTACGAAATGTCGGATCAAACAAATTCATTCAATATATTTATATTTGTGGTACTATCTAGTGGAAGTATAGGCTACTTACACTAAACCTGCAGCTTTGTGAAGGGAGCAGGTATATCTAGGTGGGAATGAAGTAAAAACATGGTAGCAAAAGATCTTAGAGGTCGACCCTAATTAGGAACTAATATTTAGAGTCCCCCATGAAGAAAAGAAGAAGATACACTATAATTCCAAACATGACAAATATTTTCTACGTACCGTACTTAAGTAAATACACCAGTGATATAAATATGTAATGAAGTCAGTCACACCGATAGTATGAGTAACTATAGCCAGTTTCTGATAACCCGTACGAAAGGACGGGTACTTCTGCTAGTATTATATATTCTGTTGAATGGTGGAATATCCCTCAATTAATTCCTATTATATACTATAAGTCATACGTCAACACGGAAATGAAAATCATAAGTTATGATACTGGGAATCAGTTGAAATGGAAGGGAATTTAGTTATCAGCGTAACCTAACCTAACCTAACCTAGACTAACCTTTTCTCGACTTTGGTACGGTTTGCAGACCTAGCCTTTGTGTATTCTCAGTGACTTACGGCATATGTGTATGTAATATATATTGCTTGTATGTATTATTACTGCGTGGTTTCACTTCAGTCCGACAAGCAAAAGTAAATTCCAAGAACGGAGATGAATTATTTACACCACACAAACACTGAAGAATTCGGTTATAGTAATGGGTATATTAAAACAAAAGCAGAAATGTATAACATAAACTCGAGTGAGGATGAGAATGTGTTTATTTCATTAATACCTCAACGAGCCTGAAAACCGACTTAATTATCTTACTTTATCATTTACTTGGGCAAAGAAAATAATATACAGACAACAAATAAAACAGTACCCAGGTTTGTGGGGTATAGCGGCCGGAGGGAGGGGGGGGGGGGAATTGATATACATCAAAACTGAAAATAAAAATCTACAAAAGGTAAAGGTCAGTTTACCAATTTAAGTGCGGTAATAACAGGTTTTTGAGATTTTGATTCAGTACTATACAATAAAACTTTCACCAAAGGAAAAAAAAATATTACACATTTATTACAGTTAAAAGACGCACGGTGTGATTATAGAATTAAAATAATTTAGTATTTGACTACACAGTGAGAAACTAACAGGCACTAAAAAGATTGCCATACTGACGAATACGCGCAGCAAGCGGGTGAACCATATTTATTGTCCATGATTTTGGCAAATATATATATACATATATACACAAGAACGTCGTTTATCCGAATTAAGTGGGACCGGAACTGATCCGGATAATCCGAAAAACTAAAAAAAATCAAATACAGTACATGTTATATAATATATTAGGATAAGTTGTACAGTAATACCTAGCATCAATTGTACAAAAAAATTTAAGATCACTTTTCTTACATTTACGAAGCTGTTTTATGCACTAAAATAATCTGTGAGTTTTTTTTTCTACTTTACATTTGTATAGCGTTTGCGCGCAGCACGATCATGAAGACATTTTACTAACATGAGTTCTGACGGTGTGATTTCAGTCTGGGATTCTAAATAGGCCATCAGTTTGTCCAGCGACATTGTTGCATCTCCATGAGTCATAGTTTCTTTTGATAGAGTACCGGTTTCATCTTCCAATTCACCATCACTCTCGTTATTACCTGTCGAGGAACAAGAGCCAATTATTTATTCATCCGTCATTATGCTGTAGCCTGAATTACAGTCGTTTTTCAACCAGTCATTTATGTTGTTCACATCTACGTTCGAGCATCCTGGAATGCGTGCAAATGTGTCAAGGAATTCAGAACAGTCCGCGGTTTCCCATTCTCAATTCCAGGCGAATGCCGGGACAGTACCTTTGATAGACCGCGGCCGAGTTACTTCCAATTCCTGTCCTTAACTATCCTTGGCCGAAATACATTAAAGAAGAATCGACCTTGTAAAAGAAATACTGTACAAGTAAAAATAAATTTTATTATCTTCGATCCGGATAAACTGGAGATCCGGATTAATGAGGGCCGGATAAACGAGGTTATTGTATATATATATAGGGGGACACGAGAGAAACCTCCCAGTAGGGTGTATTTGCTTGTGATATTGTTATACATCCGGATGTCTCCTGGGCAACGGACTAGGACTCTTCTTAGACGGCAGATTCTCTCACACCAGAAGCAGAACTAATCAATCTTAAAATGTATATATGTATATAATACACCCCACTGCTACCCTTCCTCACAGCACGTACAAAGTCTTCACTACTTGCTGTGGCGCTATACAAATCGGTTAGCGGGGACAAATGATATTCTGAGCGTATTTCCGCTAATAGTTTTATTAATAATTAAATGAAAGGGAAGAATTAGCTGATACGACAACAGGGTTTGTACAAATTGCATTTTGTTATAATTCCTAGTTTTAGCCGGCCAAAATTAAATAAAAATGTAATATTTTCTCAAGAAAGTGGGGGGGGGGGGTTGACTGCAACCCCCCCCCCCCCCCGTCGTCCCACCTAATCACCGCTACTGGGTAAGGGAACCTCCATTATTGAGGTTATAGTTTGTTATGGTTATGTCTGGTGATTTTTATATGTAAGTAGTCAAGTTGGCAGCAGTGATGTGCCATCAAATAAAGGAGAATAGGATGGCGATAAATGCTTTTTAGTGTATAGCCTTAAGTTCCGAACACTATAGATTGTATAGATACCCCACATAAGTATAGACTTACGGCTATTATTACACTTAATATCATCTCGTTATCAGTCAAAGTCTGATGTGTTAAACGTGTAGCAAACATTGTTTCTACCTGCAAGGCCATTAGAAACCGTGACACATCAGCGTCTAGTCAGTTTGCCAGTAGAAGTTGGAGTGGTGGTGATTTAGGTGGTGATTATTGTTTTAAGGAGAAGTACACCTAGAAAACAATCTCCTCAACTTTAATCAAAGGAAAAAAGTTCCGATGCTTAGAAGATTGAATGTACCGGGGGAAAAACATTGAAAGACCATGAAGGACATGAAGATGAAAGATTCCCTGGGCTTCCCGAACCTCTTATACTCGACATAGCAAGAGAACAAGAGTTGACCAGGGAAGATCAGATGGGAAAGCTAAAAATGAGAAACCGGGCACAAGAGTTTGGCAGCAGTGGTAAGGGCTCGAGGTCGCCAACCCATGCTTTCCGATTGAGAGCCTCTTTCATTCACCTCTTAGGACAGGCAGAGGGTGACGTGGATGCATTCTATGCCCCTTCCCACAGGGAGGACTGGCCCCGCGGTGTATGGGTAGCGTGCCTGCTTCTTACCCAGAGGCCCCACGTTCGATTCCCGGCCAGGTCAGAGATAGAGGCCTACTCAACCTGCGTGATTACAATTGAGGAGCTATCTGACAGTGAGATAGTGGCCTTGGTTTAGAAACCAAGAATAATGGCCGCGAGGATTCGTCGTACTGACCACACGACACTTTATAATCTACAAGTCTTTGGTAGGCTATGGCCCTTTGGGACTGTTGCGCAACGGGATTTGGTTTGGTTCCCACAGGAGAATCTTCCTCCGTGTTATTTGACTTTCTCATCTGGGTCAGCTGCTGTCATATCAGAATGACTTTCAGTTGAACTCGAAAGCTTAGTGTAACCCCTTTCAGCACTCTGTTCAGGATTAAAAATTCCTGGACTGGTCAGGAATCGAATGCAGAGCCTCCTAATATATTGAGCTGGTTTCCTATTTTCACACTGCGCACATGCCAACCATAACTAAGACCACAATCGCTACCTTACTAATCCTAGTTTCAAGCTAGGATAATAATAGTCCCGTGGTGTTTCAGTAGAATGTCTCCCTCTTACACGGAGACCGCGGGTTTGATTCCCAGCCTGCCCAAGGACTAGAGGGGTTCACTCAACATCTTGAGACGAAGACCTGGCCGTGAAATCCCAACTAGAATATTGTTCCAGGATTACTTGATTCGAGAACTGGAAAAATAAATCCAAAGAAAAGCAGGTCAATTTGTTCTGGGTGATTTCCGACAAAAAAAGCGTTTAAAATGTTGCAGAGTTTGGGCTGGGAAGACTTGGGAGAAAGGAGACGAGCTGCTCGACTAAGTGGCATGTTCCGAGCTAAATAAGTGGAATCAGAGATAAGGCTTCTTTCAGATGATGTTATTCTGTACAGAGTAATAAATGAGTCACAAGATTGTGAGCAACTGCAAAATTACCTCGATAATGTTGTGAGATGGACAGTAGGCAATGGTATGATGATAAAGGGGGTTAAAAGTCAGGTTGTGTGTTTCACAAATAGGAAAAGTCCTCTCAGTTTTAATTACTGCGTTGATGGGTTGAAAGTTCCCTTTGAGATCATTGTAAGTACCTAGATCTTAATATAAGGATAGATCTTCATTGGGGTAATCACATAAATATGATTGTAAATAAAGGGTACAGGTCACTGCATATGATTATGAGGGTATTTAGGGGCATATAAATCTCTGGTAAGACCCCCAACTAGAGTATGGTTCCAGGGTATGGGACCCTCACCAGGATTACTCGTGCCAAGAACTAAAAAAAATCCAAAGGAAAGCAGCTCGATTTGCTCTGGGTGATTTGCGAAAAAAGAGTAGCGTTACAAAAATGTTACAAAGTTTGGACTGAGAAGACTTGGGAGAAAGGAGACGAGCTGCTCGACTAAGTGGTATGTTCCGAGCTGTCAGTTGAGCGATGGCGTGGAATGACATCAGTAGACGAATACGTTTGAGTGGTGTCTTTAAAAGTAGGAAATATCGCGATATGAAGATAAAGTTGGAGTTCAAGAGGACAAATTGGGGCAAATATTCGTATATGGGAAGGGGAATTAGGGATTGGAATAACTTACCAAGGGAGATGTTCAATAAATTTCCAATTTCTCTGTAATCGATTAAGAAAAGGCTTAGGAAAACAACAGATAGGGAATCTGCCCCCTTGGCGACTGCTCTAAATGCAGATCAGTAGTGATTGATTGATATCAGTGGAGAGATGGCGTGGAATGACATTGGTAGACGAATAATTTCGAGTGGTGTCTTTAAAACTAGGAAAGATCACAATATGAAGAT
Source organism: Anabrus simplex (assembly GCF_040414725.1). NCBI lineage: Eukaryota > Metazoa > Arthropoda > Insecta > Orthoptera > Tettigoniidae > Anabrus > Anabrus simplex. The sequence goes on along the minus strand of NC_090265.1, from coordinate 624,642,158 downwards.
AATGTTGGAGTTCAAGAGGACAAATTGGGGCAAATATTCGTATATGGGAAGGGGAGTTAGGGATTGGAATAACTTACCAAGGGAGAACTTCTATAAATTTCCAATTTGAAACCATTTAAGAAAAGGCTAAGAAAACAACAGATAGGGAATCTGCCACCTGGGCGACTACCCTAAATGCAGATCAGTAGTGATTGATTGATTGATTGATTGATTGATTGATTGATTGATTGATTGATTGATTGATTGATTGATTGATTGATTGATGACATCCTATCTAAAATTACCAAGAAAAACACATTCATTCCTGGCCGCAGCCCCTACCTTGGCAAAGATAGGATACATCTGAATATTTTTGGGAACTACATTGACATCTTCGGCCGTCTCCTCGAACTCCAATCTTGGTGAGTTCCAAAATGATCACGCTGCTATAGTGTAACAGGAGATCCTGAAGGTAAAATGGTAAACTTGACTTGGTCATTAACCTCTTCCAACAGACACCAAAAAGGAGCAAACAAAGAGCATTAATAGGTGCGATACGGAAAAACTAAGAACTAACCGAGAATTCAATCAGAAGCTAGAATCTCTAGATCCAAAGAACTGGGAACAACTGAAATAGGCCATGGTTGAAACTTTCGTTAATCCACTTGCTGAACTTTAGAAGGCTCACCTAACGAAATCGAGGAAGCATATGTAGTGAACCCATGTACGAAAAAATGAAATGGCGCATGGCTTTAAGTACTGGGTGTATCAGAGGACATGTTTGGCTCACCAGATGCAGGTCTTTTGATTGGGCGTCCGTGGGCGACCTGAGCGTCGTGATTAGGATGAAATAATGTTGAAGACGAATCAATTAATCAATGATGGATAAAATTCCTGACCCTGCCGGGAATCGAACGCAGGACCCTGTGATCTACGGCCAGCACGCTAACCAATTAGCCATGGAACTGGAGAACCCGTGTTGAGATGAAGCAATAAAGCAAAGGCAGCTTACCTGGCATAGATGGATCATGTAGAAGAAACAATATAATCCGAAGGAATAACTGAAGGCGAGAAAACACACAGCCAAAATCATCCGCGGAGTGAAACCTGCTTTCCACATATAGCAGCTAGTACAGATTGATTAGAATTTCAAGAAACATAACACCAGAGATTTATACGAAACCTTTAATAGTAAAGGAATGCACTCGACCAAGCCTGTATTTCAAAAACCCTGATGACGAAGTTCCTTACAATGACAAGGAAAATTATGAGACCCTTTCTAAGTACTTTCAGGCTCCAAAATCATAACTCACCTCCGAAGGAAACACACCCACCAATCCTGATTCATTTTCACCCACCAGAGAAGAAATCTAACAGATCACCCAGTCATTTATGAACAAAGCATCTTGATAGGATTCTGTATTTGTTGAACGCTGGAAATATGCAGGTGACAAGGCTGAGATAATCTGAGAAATTGAGAAACAAGGGAACTTTTTAACTGCTAGACTTGAACCCTGATACATCCTATTCATAAAATACATGATAAAACAGACGTGGATAACAACCGAAGTAACTCGCTTCTTTCGATTACGAACAAGATTCCCCATATCAGAGCAGAGAAGCAAGTGGATCTGCAGTTGGGAGACTATCCTGGAGGGTCTAAGAAAGGACGCTCGTGTATTGAAGAGATCACGAACCTTAAATCCATTATTTCATATCTGAAATTTAGGAATAAGAAATTAATTGAGAACTTCTTCGATTTTAATAAAGCCTTCGACTCGATTAAATGAATCACCTTAATCACAGTTCTCAAAATTGAGCTTAGACAACAGAAACAAATTTAAATTTTGAAGAGAAATTTCCGACGTGTTTGAAATTAAAACTGGAGTTAGGCAGGGATGTGAGTTCTTTCCTCTTCAACTGTGTACTTGAGAAAGTTACCTACGAGTGGCGTAAAAAAGTAAGTTAAGAAGAATTGAAAGCGGGTTTTGATAGTGTTTTTAATGGTCAGAAAGCGATAACGGACTGTCTAGCATTCGCAAATGATCCTGCTATGTTTTCAGATTCCTGTAGCACAGGTGCAAAACATTCCAACCAACTCAAGGCAGAAGTGCAACGGCTGGTCTCCAGATCTTCTTTGAGAAAACGGAGTTCATAAAGGACATTAATCCGGCGCCCAGCGAGTTAGCTGCGGAACACGGGAGAAGAAAACATTCCGAGAAGATCAAATACCTAAGCGAGCGGATAGGAAAAGAAGCCTTCTTGTCAAGGATGAACAAGATGTAAATGTCATACCAACTAACCACAGACATCTTTAATAAAGGATCAGTGTCTCTCAACGCCAAGCTCGATCATTATTGTACAGTCATTCGACCAGGGGATCTGTAGCCATAGAATGTCTCGCGGTGAGTAAGAAAGGTTTGGTAGAGAAAATATTGTGGGATCCATTAGAGGAAGATTCTGAGGAAAGTCTTTAGGCTCAATTGAAGAAAATAGCGAATACAGAAAAAGGCACTACAATGAGCTGTATTCACACGTGAAAAAGAGAACGTACACCATTAGAAAACGAAATCTGAATCGAACGTATTCAGACAGAGTGTCCAATCGGATCTTTGCGTACTTTCTGGATAAGAAGACAGAAGGAGCCTGGTTCACCGAGGTCGAAAAGGACTTACGAGAAGTGGGGATAATATGTGATGTCATCCTGAAACGTGATCATCAATCATTCAATCAATCAATACTGATCTGCATTTAGGGCAGTCGCCCAGGTGGCAGATTCCCTATCTGTTGTTTTCCTAGCTTTCTCAGAAATGATTTCAAAGAAATTGGAAATTTATTGAACATCTCCCTCGGTAAGTTATTCCAATCCCTAACTCCCCTTCATCTGCGGAAGACCCTTGGAGGGAAAGCTCACACACAAAACAGGCAAGAAGTGGAGTGAAGAGAGAAAGGAAGCACACCAAAGATGAAAGCGTGAATACTGGGTAATGGTTCAACACCATATGAAAAACAGTTGAAAAGACATGAACCATAGCTAGCCGAATCTAAAAAAAGGAAAAAATTGCGCCGAGCTACTTCGTGCAAGCATTTTAGTTTGATGTCATTAATGTTTCCTGCGTTCTGTTTCATTCTACCAGGTGGCAGAGAAGTAGAAACTCGGGTTGAGTTATAATGAATTTTGTCGGATAAACATCTAGGATTTTAGTGTCTTACCGGAGATATTTTAGCTTATATGCAGACATCATGTGACATAGAGCACCGAAAGGATCCTTCAAAATCTGACTGCCTCTGCCGGGTTTGAACCCATGCTTTTTAATCCTCACCATCATTGAAATGGCGTATGGCTTTTAGTGCCGGGAGTGTCCGAGGACATGTTCGGCTCGCCATGTGCAGGTATTTTGATTTGACGCCTTTAGGTGATCTGCGCGTCGTGATGAGGGTGAAATGATGATGAAGACTACACGTACACCCAGCCCCAGTGTCAGCGGAATTAACCGATGAAGGTTAAAATTTCCGACCCTCCCGGAAATAGAACCTGGGACCCCTGTGACCAAAGGTCTATTTAGCCATGGGGCCGGACAGCACTATCACTGATGAACATAGAGAGCTCAAATAAGAGAGAGCCTTATTTGTAGTAGAGTTTCTGAGGAACTCTTTGAATAAAGTTTAATACTCTGACAATTTTTAATATATACATATTCCTGTATATCTGTAACGTGAAAATGGACATGCTGATAAAAAATTTGAAAGTAATTCGATATCTCGCACAGTTGCTGAAGTTAGCCAATCAGATCGTTTCGCGGGCGATTTCAAATGGGCTTTGCGAGTCTGTGTTGCTAAATCTGTACGTGGATTAAAATCGACATGAGAAGAATGAACGCCAGGGAAGGGGTTTGAATACAGACCTCCGAGCTGACAGGATCGCGCCAAAACAAGTGCGCTACGGCGACTTCTTCCTTTCTTTCTTAATTTGTTTAACCTCGAGGGTTGTTTTTTCCCTCTGACTCAGCGAGGGATCTCACCTCTACCGCCTCAAGGGCAGTATCCAGGAGCAGGAGACTTGGGTCAGGGGATACAACTGGGGAGGAGGGCCAGTACCTCGCCCAGGCGGCCTCACCTGCTATGCTGAACAGAGGCCTTGCGGTGGGATGGGAAGATTGGAAGGGATACACAAGGAAGAGGGAAGGAAGCGGCCGTGGCCTTAAGTTAGGTACCATCCCGGCATTTGCCTGGAGGAGAAGTGGAAAACAACGGAAAATCTCTTCGAGGATGGCTGAGGTGGGAATCGAACCCACCTATACTCAGTTGACTCCCGAGGTTGAGTGATCCCCGTTCCAGCCCTCGTACCAATTTTCAAATTTCGTGGCAGAGCCGGGAATCAGACCCGGGCCTCCGGGGGTGGCAGCTAATCACGCTAACCACCACACCACAGAGGCGGACAATAATAATAATAATAATAATAATAATAATAATAATAATAATAATAATAATGAAAACCCTGCTAGTTAGAAGTATTTTTCAAATTCAATGTTGCAGTTTGCAGCATCTGATAATGACGGAAATGAAGAGAATTACTGAATATTAAGTAGTATCAACCAAGTTAATCCTCTGTTCGTCACTGCCCATTGCTGAAGTTGGTAGACCATGGCCAACCGCCAGGGCACTCGGGCTTGATGCGTGCGCATATGAGGTCATTGATTGCGGGGAGATGTGACCGGGTGAAGGCACTGCATGCTTGCCTTACATTTGACCGAAACACGAGCTCCACGTTTATCAGCCGCTGCACCATGCACCTTTTAGAAGCATAGGTTATCATTTATAAATATTAATATTAGTTTTGCTAGGGCCAACCTGGGTGACTCAGTCCATAGAGAGATGGCCTTCTGAGCTCAGTCCGATGATATTTGAAGGTACTCAGATACTTGTTCGCCTCCTTGGCTGAATTGTCAACGTAGTGGGCTTCAGTTCAGATGGCCCTGGGTTCGGTTTCCGGCCGGGTCAGGGATTTTCACCTTAAATGATTAATGTCCTTGGCTTAAGACCGTAAGACGGCCAAATCCCCCTCTGCTGCACAGATCGCACCCGCGACCACACAGATGTGGGAAAACGAAGAAGAAAAAGAAGAAGAAGAAGACAGACCGACTGATGAGCAATCACAGATTTAACGCGCTACTCTTACTGGCGACAGTACCGGACGACAGAACACCGGACGTAAACAAGCAGTAGTTCCTGGCATAGTTCAATTTTGTTTCGAAGACGTAATAGTGGGATCTGCCTGCTGTCATTTCTTGATGGATACAGTACTTTTGCATCCATCTCTTGGCACAGTCCAGTGTAAAGTGTAGCTTCCACTGAAGTCCCAGTCTCATCCATGGCTGTGACAATATGGAAGCTGCTGGGGTATGGGTAGTGCTCAGTAATGACATTCAGAGCACGACTAGTGCATCTGAGTGTTATGAAAGGTGCTGCTCACAGGGTCAGTCGTGCTGCAGTAGTACTGTCTGACCCAGTGAGGAAAGCAATGACAAGCTACCTCACTCCTCATCTTGCCTAGTACGCCTCATTTTGGTGCTGCCATTGGTGTTTGGGGTTTCCTTATAACCGCATAACCTTTGGTGGTGCTATTTGAGGATCCAACCAGCCTCTGGGCTGTTGACCTAACAGACAATAGTGGGATGAAAAAAAAAAAGGCAAACGTACAGGAAGGTAGCAATAAGGGTTAAGGAACATCGCAGGAACTTAAATTACGTCTTTGCCAGCCGGAGAAGTCTGCTGTGACTATCAAATAATTTTGATGCAATATCTGTCATTTGTAAAGAGAAACGATTCACACCTAGAATCATTCTTGAGGAGACAGGAATTGCTAAACACCAGAATAATTTTAACAAAGTGGATGGCTATTTATTGAGTAGATCGTGATTATCCTCCATAGTTAACTCTTGAATATACTTCTCCTTGACGCTGGAGGCCATGGAATAAACTATATTCCTAACAGGGTCTTTTCTATCTTAATTCTAGTAACTATGGAGTGACAATTGCCACTTAATTTTCATTCATCTTTGTTATACTCTGAAAGCGATCGCAGTTGCAGGTTTCAAAGGCATCAGCGTGCAATAATTATTATTACACGATCAAACGTCCCCAAAATATAATAAAATAATTCATTTAATGGTCGTGAAAGTCTACGTTTTAAGAAAGTAAACTTGATATTTCCTACACCGGAGACGCAGTACTCTATGAACACTACATTTCACCAGAGATGAATTTGTCCTTGTAAAATCTGGCATAAAATATTGCCCGTACTTCTAAGCTCTGTCCACAAAGCATCGCTTAACACCAGGCTTCTTTTCTTAAAGGAAGTGCAGGTTATTTGGCTTAATAACTAAAAATGCTATGATTTTACGCCCCACGAACTACTTTTTACGATTTTCGGAAACGCCAAGGTGTCGGATTTCTTTTTACAAGTTGCTTTACGTCGCACCAACATAGATAGGTCTTATACCGACGATGGAGCAGGAAAGGGATAGGAGTGGAAAGGAAGCGGCCGTGGCCTTACTTAAGGTGTGAAAATGGGAAACCACGGAAAACTATATTCAGGACTGCCGACAGTGTGGTTCAAACCGACTATCTCCCGAATACTGGATACTGGCCGCCTTAAGCGACTGCAGGTATCGAGCTCGGTCGGAATTTTTGTCCCGCTGGAGTACTTTTACGCGGCAGTAAGTGTACCAACAGGGAGCAGCTGTATTTGAGCCCCTTCAGATAACAATGGACTGATCCTGGAGTGAATTTGCTAAGTTGGGCTCAGAGCGCCAGCGTTTTTGCCATCTGAGCCACTTAGTCCAGCTTAGCCTAGGAACTTGCTAGTTTCCTACATTTTTTTGTTTGCAGGGTGGATGAGGCCCACAAGTCGTCAGTTTGGTCGCAGTGCCTTACATGGACAACTGCCGAGTATCGTAATATCGGATTGTGCTGATAGTTGTAGCGATAAATGTATGGTTATAAATAAATCAAGGACAGTCCTCTACTTCACTTTATACGTCAACCAACAAATTAAAGAATAGTTTCTGCATTTAAATTCATAGCATACCAGTGGCATCTAACCTTGAGGAATTTCTGCCGTACTTAAATTGATATATTGAACAGGTCTACTCAAAAGATACGTATGAAAGTACTAATTATAACTCTCTGAGGATTACTAGTTGTTGAGATTAATACATGACTTATGCAACTTACATTTGAATGTTAATGACTGTGGCCTTCATCTTTTGCTTTTAATAGAATTTGAATATCTGAACGTCAAGGGCGTTAGCCAATGTAAGGAGGTGATGTCTAGGACTTAATTGGTGATTATTGGTGAATGAACTATCCGAGAAGGTAAAGGTGTAATTTTATTTATGAATACCAAATAAAATATCTGAATAAAAAAATATATATACATAAATAACATTTCTCAAAAACGTAATAAAATTAATAAACCGAAATGTCCGTAGTATGGGCGCCAGAGTTCACCAGAATGGATCCCTCGAATTTAGATAGAGCATGATAATTCTTTATCTCCCAGGGCGTGTACATAATGCTGCGTACTGGTACATCTGCTACAGGCCTTACCTAACCTTCTGAAAACGACTAAATAGGTAGGAACTGCACCTAGGTTCATCAATAACACCACTGGTCTAAAATATCTAACTATATTCTCAATAAAATCCGTGTATCAGCACCTCATCAACACACCAAAATACACTTATAATACACTAACAAAATATTGCTGGAAGACTCCATATTTACAACAACAACAACAACATCATCATCATCATCATCATCAACAACAACAACAACAACAACAACAACAACAACAACAAAGAAAACAGTGGGGAAACGAAAGCGAGAACTAAGCCACCATTTGTAGTTAGTTCGTTGACCAATGTACATATATGTACACTGACTGACAGAGCAAATGCAACACCAAGAAGGAGTGGTCAGAACTTTATGCCAATTGCAGGGTAGGCTGACGTCACTGAGGTATGCTCATGATGTGAAATGCGCCGCTGTGCTGCGCACGTAGCGAACGATAAATGGGACACGGCGTTAGCGAATGGCCCACTTCGTACCGTGATTTCTCAGCCGACAGTCATTGTAGAACGTGTTGTCGTGTGCCACAGGACACGTGTATAGCTAAGAATGCCAGGCCGCCGTCAACGGAGGCATTTCCAGCAGACAGACGACTTTACGAGGGGTATGGTGATCGGGCTGAGAAGGGCAGGTTGGTCGCTTCGTCAAATCGCAGCCGATACCCATAGGGATGTGTCCACGGTGCAGCGCCTGTGGCGAAGATGGTTGGCGCAGGGACATGTGGCACGTGCCAGGGGTCCAGGCGCAGCCCGAGTGACGTCAGCACGCGAGGATCGGCGCATCCGCCGCCAAGCGTTGGCAGCCCCGCACGCCACGTCAACCGCCATTCTTCAGCATGTGCAAGACACCCTGGCTGTTCCAATATCGACCAGAACAATTTCCCGTCGATTGGTTGAAGGAGGCCTGCACTCCCGGCGTCCGCTCAGAAGACTACCATTGACTCCACAGCGTAGACGTGCACGCCTGGCATGGTGCCGGGCTAGAGCGACTTGGATGAGGGAATGGCGGAAGGTCGTGTTCTCCGATGAGTCACGCTTCTGTTCTGTCAGTGATAGTCACCGCAGACGAGTGTGGCGTCGGCGTGGAGAAAGGTCAAATTCGGCAGTAACTGTGGAGCGCCCTACCGCTAGACAACGCGGCATCATGGTTTGGGGCGCTATTGCGTATGATTCCACGTCACCTCTAGTGCGTATTCAAGGCACGTTAAATGCCAACCGCTACGTGCAGCATGTGCTGCGGCCGGTGGCACTCCCGTACCTTCAGGGGCTGCCCAATGCTCTGTTTCAGCAGGATAATGCCCACCCACACACTGCTCGCATCTCCCAACAGGCTCTACGAGGTGTACAGATGCTTTCGTGGCCAGCGTACTCTCCGGATCTCTCACCAATCGAACACGTGTGGGATCTCATTGGACGCCGTTTGGAAACTCTGCCCCAGCCTCGTACGGACGATCAACTGTGGCAAATGGTTGACAGAGAATGGAGAACCATCCCTCAGGACACCATCCGCACTCTTATTGACTCTGTACCTCGACGTGTTTCTGCGTGCATCGCCGCTCGCGGTGGTCCTACAGCCTACTGAGTCGATGCCGTGCGCATTGTGTAACCTGCATATCGGTTTGAAATAAACATCAATTATTCGTCCGTGCCGTCTCTGTTTTTTCCCCAACTTTCATCCCTTTCGAACCACTCCTTCTTGGTGTTGCATTTGCTCAGTCAGTCAGTATATATAAGAACCCTTCACTGTCTTTGTATCAATACGACTTGCCGATTCTCATAATCGGCAGTTATAACATCACACAGATACTGTACCTCGTAATACTGTGTTCACAGACTTTAACACTTGTTGTAAAGATATATACATTTGAGCAGCACACGCTTGTCGATCCTGAACATAAATTATGGAAAGTCTGAGATAGCTTTCACCAACATATAATGCCAGGCCGCCACAAGTGCTACAATAATGCGTAAGCACTCAACAATTTATCGATCAGCCACTTTCCACGAACGTTTGAAGTCCAGTCCAGTATAGCGCAGCAGTCTCACTCCAGTACCGTGTATCAGTCCTACTTCATTCCCGTACCGTGTTAGCACTACTTAATTCTGGCACAGCGTCAGTTGTGGTTCTCTTCCGCTGTGATGCCAAATTATATAAAGACCTCAGGTCTCACATGATACGCCGAGATTGATCCTGGTCAGCCAATCATGGTAGATCCTCTTGTCAAGACCATGCCCTGAACTTCTCCTTGGTCCCAAGACATAAACAAACGCTGAGGTGTTTCACAGTCATAGAACTTTCCTAGTACGACATCAACAAACTTATATGATTCTGGGCTATTCACATGATTAATCGAACTTACCGACAACAACAAGTACATCTCATAAGACACTGGGATGCCCGCATGAGTCATACAAATTACCAGAGTCCAATATAGCAATGTTTTTCCATTCGTTGTTCAAAACAAATTACTCATACTACATAAATGGAAATCTCCCAGGTTACAAATAGTAATGAAAAAATATACAACTAAAATACAGATAATAATAATAATAATAATAATAATAATCATAAATCGAATACTGACAATAACATCTTTCACTTCTACATATAGTGCGAGAGTGTGATATATGTACTATCACAAAGGTAGTCACCACAAATATCCATATTCCAACAGTCTACAAGTATGTAAAATTTCTTCTTATACTTTCGGTGCAGTTTCCCCACATATTTTTGGTGACCATCATTGAGGAATATTTCCTATTTTGTGATTCCCATATCAGAATTGTCGCATCATGGATGTCGAACTCTGTCGCACCCAGGATATCTTTCTCTGCTCATGTCCACACTTCCCTGCAATTTTGCCTTCTGTTGTCATTTGTATCAGGCTGTATTTGTCATTTGAGAAGACGTGACAAAGAGGCTGTTTTCTTACATTTTGCGGAGATTGAGACTTCACGTGATTTACGGACACCATGGAGTAGGCCTACCTCCTCGTAGGTGATGTGGACTACCCTTGGGAACTTGAGCATCTATATTTGCTCTCGAAGCCGTTAGTATGCATCCTTCCTCAACGTAAATCAGCATCGATAACAAGTACCACTTCACGACATGCCTACGAGTTTCGAATCAGAGCCCATGGCTGCAAACAAAAGGCCAAAGCCATATTCGTACAGGCAAGGACGGCCCTTTCAGCAGTGGAAGGTAAAGACCGCCATTATTCGTAACCTCGGCACTGTATGGAATAGAATGGTTAGCTCTTTGTCCTAGCAATTAATATAGTGATGAATTTTTATATAGGCTGAGTGAATCTCATGGCCATGTCCCGCTCCAGAAGTGGAATTTTCATTTCTTAATTTTTTCGACTTCCTGGCTAGGAATCGAACCAACATCCTTTCTGGTGAACCGATTACGGCTTTACCATCTCTGTTAGGCAGTCCTTATGGCTGCACACAATTTTTTTTTAAATTCACAAACACACTTTTATACAATACCGATCCTGGTTTTGATTTCCGCATCCGAATCTGAATGGTGTTTCCTCCCAGGGTGATAAGTGTTTGGGTAGGCTTCAACAGTTATTAAATGGGATTTGATTACTGTCGATGTATAAATTGCTACAATTTCACTGTAATAACCAGAACAGGACTATTGTAGGTTCTGGGTGTTTGTGTTCGTATAACCCTTTCCTCTTCATATTCAGACAACACACTACACTACCAACCTCCACAGAAACATGCAATAGTGATTACATCCGTCCATATGGGGTTGCGTCAGGAAGGGCATCCGACCGTGAAACGGCGAAATCCACCTGTGCTAGACAGATCGCACCCAGGACCCCACAGATGTGGGAAAACGATTAAGAAGAAGAAGGAGAAGAAAATATTTCATTTATAGGATGAGTAATGCATTGGAATACATTATCAAAAGAAATGTTCATTCAGTTTCCAGCTTCTTTGAAAATGTTTAAGGAAAGCTAGTTGAGCAACTGATAGGAAATCTGCCACCTGGGAGATAGCCCTAAATGCAGTTGATTGATTGATTGATTGATTGATTGATTGACTGATTGAACATTACTGGATATTATACAACGTCCCATGAACGTCGTAGCGTAAACCGACTAGTCAGACAGCCTCTATCAAAACTCTGACTAAAGATCAAATTACACACATTCCTTTCATTGTAGGTGGGCTTTGGCCAGGTTGAATCATGACACAAATGACTGCAAGACATGTGGGGGCTGGAGCAAACGCATGCTTGTGGCTAGAGAAAGTTGCAAAGCTTATTCTTGATCATCTTACAAGTAGTTTTGTATTGGAATTCTCCACTTCAGTTTCTGACGAATGCTGTGATAGTTCTATGATTTAGTATAACAACAGACGTACAAGGCTGAGCTAGATCCGTGGTGCTGGGGATAGTTTCGACTCCCCGACTAATCGAAATATTTTAATACTGGACTGCGGACTAGAACAGGGTCTTCTCAACCTCGACAGACCAAGTGAGGAGCTCTCTGATATACGAGACAGCGGACCCCGGACACAGTTAAGTAAATTTCGCCAGCACTTCCAAGTCCGTACACCATTTGACTGGGCAGTGGTTGACTTGGCAGGTATAGACTATGACACAAGGTTTGGTTTTCATTTCATTTCCCGAGTTTCACCTTACAAAACAAACTGATTAAAACGAACGGAAGATGACTGCATGAGCGGTGCTGGTTAGATTTTCTCTTTGTATTTTCAAATTTGCGAGCTCGATCCTGGATGCAGTTGGTTTCACCTAATAATGTTAAAATACTGGTGATCCGTAACAGTACATTATAACAATGTGAATAAATGTTTGAACTTTCCTCAATTAATTACTGTATTATTCTGTTAATATGACCCATATGCTCTAGAAACATGCAACCTTTTTAAGAGACGTGTCTGTAGAGTTAAAAACCGATTATTTCGACGGATGGATCTTCGTATATAATAAGCAGGGAATTAGCAGATAGACAGACTGCGCACTGGTCTTTGAGCCCTACAACGTTTAGGGATAGTGCTCCAACAACATTATTATTATTATTATTATTATTATTATTATTATTATTAGTATTATGGAAGGAGAGAAAACTATATTTACATGCACAAAAAGTAGCACCGTATTTGGATGAATGTTCTGGAAGAAAAAGAAGTGGATCCTTAGTGTGTATGTCTTCAGGTAATTTGCCAAATCATAAAGTTATTCTCCACTGAGATTTGCTTTATAGGGAGAAATAGGTCATACTGTTTTGCAATTAATTTTAGATTTTATGAGCATAGCGGTTACTAGGTGCTTGTCTTAAGTTAATTAACTGTTGTCACTGCTTTACTTAAGGTATATAACCGCATCTTTACTCATTAATTTGCAGTTCAAGATAACATTGGGAAGCGCTCTGTTTCAGAGACCCTATGCTTGAATTTCAGAGCTGACGGCAGTTATTTCAGTACATGATTGTATATCTACCACTTGGTCCGTTTCCTGATAGGGGATTAGGAATGAGGTGTGAAGAAATTATATAGCATATTTTTACGATCGGATGCCCTTTTTTAGGAGCTAATGAAGATGAAATTAATGGTGATAAATTAAATTTTGTAAGGAGGTGGAAGGAATCGAGTGTGGCCTATGAACAGGAACTCTCCTGGTATTTCCCTGGAAGTGAAGATGGGATCACAGAAGACCGTTATCTGGACAGCCGATGGTAGGGTGCAAACCCACTCTGCGCTATAGCCGTAGCGCGTTAACACACGCGGCCGCTACACTCGGTTTATGTCTTCTTATGCTTCTTCGTCTTTTTCTTCTTCAAGTGCCATATCCGGTCCCCCAGACGTTGGTAATAACGCTGGAGAAAGTACCCTGTTCTGTAACCAACTTCGAAGAGTTTTTCGGTGTTGTAGATGCAAGTCCAGTCTTTGATGTTATGCAGCCATGTAATCGGTGATTATTTCCCAGAATGTCCCTCATCAATTACTCCAAAAAATTCCAACTGGGCAGTGTCGGGGTCATGGCCGCGAGTTTGAACATAAAATACAGCCGTGTATTACCATGAGATCTCGCGAGATGGCCTGATAGCCTACACTTTTGGCTACTTATCACCACTAAGGGATAACGTCTGGGATAACCTACTTTAAGGTTCAAACTACGGATGTGAAGCAACTTTGACCCAGCTCTGCACTTTAATTATAAATATTAACTGATTATAAATATGTTGCCACAGCAAATGAACATATCTAATACAAGAGCTTTTTAAAATAATAAGTACTGTGTATTACATGATTAAGTGTAAGAAAGGGCTGCGAGCCCAAACTCCACCATTGATAAATAAATAAATAAATAAATAAATAAATAAATAAATAAATAAATAAATAAATAAATAAATAAATAAATAAATAAATAAATAAATAAATATTCGATATTTTTGTTGAAACTTTATTTCTTATTTCTAAACAGATTTATATATCTTCAAGATAATGAGTTCAAAATCATTTTACTAGGGCAGTGAATTTGCAGCTCGGCTGCGGCTTCATAAGCGTAGAACTCGCCTCACGACTCTTGGCCACCTTAATTTTGATTCTCTCCCTACAAGCCACGTGACTCTCGATATTGGTGATTTTGGACATTTTAGAATTCTCAAAAGCCACTCCTATTCTCTCAAATTCGTTATATTGTCCGTATTGGTCGTGACATTTTGTCAAAGAAAGAAAAAGAAACAAAGAATTTGTACGCACTTCTTCACACTACATTTATTTTTTCAAATGTTTGCTCTTTGTTTTGATTTTACCGTATACTTTTAAAACACACTGAGACGCATCAAACACCATCTCCCGCGCTACCACGTCGGAGTCCAGAACGACATTAGCTACACCGTACGGCGATTTTAGTACCTCAAGATGGCAGCACTATTGCAATCCCCGATGACGTTATACCGAAGTCGGGCTCTTGTTGCTAGGTAGCCTACATTGGCCCTGCCCCTTTAAAATGAGACATTGAACACCATCGCCAGACATGTTTCTAAACATTATTTCGATTTTAAATATTTCATGTTTTCGTAACCCTCCTCGGATCAAGTACGGTTCTAGAACTTTTACGTCATTAAATGTTAGGACTGATCCTTATGTCAACTATTAGAGCCTGAAATTTTAGGCAGTAATAGGTTAGAATGCAAATTTATTGAAGCCAGTAACAAGCATACTCTAGCCTGCACAGCGGTTATGCTAGGAGATTTGCATAACCAGTAGGTGTACGTCCCATCAAAACCCCCTAGAATTTGTTACTTTTACTACAGTACAGAAGGGAGAGCCAGACAGTACTTCCTATATTAGTTTGCGGCATTCTGACCCACGATTGCCTGAAAATTCAAAGGTCTATCAACTATTAAAGATAGCGTACATATTGCAGTCTTAAACGTAAGCAATCACAGTTAAATGTTATCATAGAAATTTCATAATGCGGATGTTTTTATACCTTATAAACACACAGCGTGCAAGGGACAAGCATCAAAGATTTTTTTCTCCGAAAATCTAGGAAGGCGCACAATAAAACTGACACTGACAATATTTTTCCTACAACGAGTGTGGAAATTTTCTCGCGCTAATTTTCCTCACGCTTCCTAATAAATTCACCATTAGTACTACCGTAACCACAACAAACCTAAATCACCACCTTCTGGAGAAATGATTATCGAATAGGTCTATACACCTTACCAAGTGTTAGTGTCCCAAATAAAATGTGAAGACTCTGTATAGAATATTTTTGATCTCTTAAGTTAATGCTTTTTCGTAGAAAAAAGTGACACACACGAACTTCCAAACTCATTTTTCAATAGAGCCTTTGTCCGCACTTACATTACAATATTCTATTTAGGCATAATGAATTCATGAACAACAAAGTTGGGAAATTTCAATTTAAAATAAAATTCCTGTGAGTTAAAATTAATATCGACAATGTTAATAAGTTGCGTATTCCTCACAAAATTTCACCTTAACGGAAGTAGTGTTTATCTCTATTGTTCTTATTCTAGGAATATTTGATTCAAAATTTTCATCATATACCTTTCAACATAATGTATGTTGATATGTTTTCTCTTTGCTTTACATCAATCATTGTACGTAAAATAATTGCTTTGAAACTCAAAGTAGAAAGTTTCTACAGTACCATTTAATGTTAATTACACTAGTTCCGTGTATTGTATTACACATTTCACAGAGAAAGTAAGTCTGGTCTACGTCGCCTCATTATACGTAAGTCCCTTGTCACGCTTTAGCTTTGATATCAAGCTATTGATAAAGTGAAAAACTGGCAATGGGTAAATAAAGAGACTTACCGCTTTATTATAGCCATCTATATACGTCGTCCTCTTCTTCCTCAATTCCTTTCTTCCTTTTCATTGGAGTGTCGAAACTCCTCGCTTAAAAAATAACTTCCTTGAGGAGATCTCATAAATGATTTAATAGGAACTGGCTCGCGGCCGACATTGGTGCTCCCTGGCGATACTTTCTCACAACACTGAAAAATCATTCAAAAGCCCTGGGTAAGGTTACAAGGTAGCAAAAGCAATAAATAAAACAAAAAGAGGCAGAGAGAAAGAGAGAATCAGTCGAGGAGAATGCGGGGGGGGGGGGGAAGAATGAACATATAAGAAAATAAATAAAAAGAAAGAGAAAATAATTCTTGACTCACAAGGGGCGTTACTCTGTCAACCAATGAGCGGTGGTTTGCTAACAGCAAGGGAGCGACCCTATAAAACTCAAGGATATGGTTTCCAAGGTAACGTGCAGTCCCCCTCCTCCTTCCTCCTACTCAATCTGTCCCCTCCAGACCATGAAATCTGTTTCTCTCTTGTCCCCAGCTCCCCAGGCCCTCGTGATCACCACTTGATTTAGAGAATTTGATTGGTTAAGGTAGTTGAGAAGGTTTACAAGTAAGTAAATATTGAAGGCTTTAGAAGTACAGGTACTGCCATAAAGCTGACAACGGTTCTACACTCCTATTGTTACCATGAGATATATGGACTGCTACTGTCTCCTAACTTACTGACTTCGCAATTTATTTCTCAACTATCCGAACGAGAAGAAACTTTCAATATTATTTCGAAACTTTGGAGTTCAGTTCCCTAGCTCAAGCTTACACTGGGCTACGAGAAATCTGTGTTAATAGGAGAACAATGTTGGAATCCTGGCTCAAATTTGAAATATATACTGTTCTAATACTATCTGTCTGTTAGGTAATCAGCCCAGAGGATGGTTGGATCCTCAAATAGCACCACCAAAGGCAATGCAGTTATAGGAAAACCACAAAAACCAATGGCAGCACTAAAATGTGGCGAACTAGGAAAGATGGGGAGTGATGTAGTTTGCCATTGCTTTCCTCACTGGGTCTGACGGTGTTATTATTCTAATATTATAAAAAGAGAAAGTTTGCGAGTTTGTAAATGTAGGGTAGTCTCAGGAACTACTCAGCGGATTTGAATCAATCAATCAATCAATCAATCAATCAATCAATCTTGACCTGCATTCAGAGCAGTCACCCAGATGACAGATTCCCGATCTTTTATTTACTAGTCTTTTCTTAATTAATTTCCCTTCGTAGATTATTCCATTCAGACGATGAGGTGGGGAAATGAACATATACAAAAATAAACAAAAAGAACTAGACAGCTAATTTGTTCCAAATTTTATAGACAATATATAATTATGCTAGATTATCAGCGGAGAAGGTAGTTCAAGAGAAGATTTGAGCAATTAGAAAAAAATAAATCGTCCAGGACTCTAAGAAATGAATTCGCAGCCTGAACTGTTAGTCCTATGCAAATGGACTCCTCCAAGTCTACTTAAAATACAATTTTCTACAAAATGCATATCTTCATTGTGTCTGCAAACACCACTATGTGAAATATTTAGAACTTTGGCCGGTAAGGTTCTGCCATCTAATATTCAATATTGTGTGAATATTGTCAAGGAATATTCTTGCTCTTCATAATATACGTGCTGCGGGTCAGTATTTCTTGAAAAGTATAATTACAGAGCAGTTTTAGCAGGGACAGCGACGATATGTATTTTCCTCATAACTTCAGCAGTTATCCAGGAAAAAAAATACGTTCCTGTGTTTTGGCACCTACTTAATCCGATAAAAGCCACAATAACGGGTAAACTGTAAGTCGCTTCATTAAAGGAACATGCGTGTAGAATTTGTAATTACAGTGGTATCTCAATAGTCGAATCACCTCGGGAGCTAAATTTTATTTCGAGTTATCGAAATTTAGAAATATAAAGAATGCCGTTTTGAGCATGTATAGCAGATAACTGAATCATGTGTATCTACGGGCTTGTACTGAATCGTGAACACATTATTTTTAACAATATTTAAAAAATATAAAAACAAACAATATTTTACGGCGTCGCTTTAATTGAAGCTCTTAATATAGTAAGTTTTAGAAGACAGGATACAGTACATACAGTAGTGAAACACGAAACGTACCTCCGTTAACAGATTTGTAAAACTTCCGTTAGTCTCTTCTGTTTTTTATTGTTAACCTTTCCTCCCTTCACGTTCAAACTTCTTGTCTATACCATGCAGCCGAGATTCGTAAATGGAGCTGGTCATCTGCGACTTCGGGGGTTGCTTTCGTACATGACCGGTAATTAATTCACACCCGAGAAACTGCGAGGCTTCACCGATTTTCCGATCACTAGAAATTTTCGATTTTAGGTTTCCGTTATATTAGCTCCCAACATCACTGTCTTTACTTGTTAACTGTTCCTAACAAACCACAAATGCTGTATTCCACATTTAATGTTGCACACAATTCGAGTTACATAGTATTTGTTACTTCAAGGGAGAAAATTTTTGCCTCGAGAAATCGAGAAATTCGTCAAACCGAATTTCGAGTAATCTATATAAATAAAATTGTTTCTGTTTGTCTGTCTGTTTGTCTGTTCCACCATCACGTCGAAACGGCTGGATAGATCTCAACCAAACTTCATATTTAGAGTATACTGACCCCGGGGAAGGTTTCGATATGCATATCATTTTAAAATCTTTGAAAAGACGGGGGTTTTATAGGAAAAACGGTTTTCCTCCATTTTCTCTTATACTATTATAGGCAAAATATCGAATTTGTCGTATAAGGACGAGACAAAGCTCAATTTAATCCTCTTGACGCAAAGAACAAAACTCGGTAAGCCCTACGGGCCCGAAAACCATGTTTTAAGGCCCTAAAACCAACCGTTACGGAGATATTGGCACCACACTACCCCTGCTCTAGGAATCGGATAAAGAAATGAACTGCCGTAACCATGGCAACGTCAGCTCCAGGATTCTAGAGCAGTGAGATTATGCATGTACGTTTGGGCATAGCTGTCAACCAAAATAGGTACAAATAAGACTTAATATCTGGGAAAAAAATATACTGTTGTGTAAGGCACTCATAGGACTCCTTTGGGCGGGGATGGAAAGGGGGTGAAGAACGAGTGTAAAAATCTATATAAATAAAATTGTTTCTGTTTGTCTGTCTGTTTGTCTGTTCCACCATCACGTCGAAACGGCTGGATAGATCTCAACCAAACTTCATATTTAGGGTATACTCATCCCGGAGAAGGTTTTGATATGCATATCATTTTAAAATCCTTGAATAGACAGGGGGTTTATAGGAAAACCAGAATGGTTTTTCCACCATCACGTCGAAACGGCTGGATAGATCTCAACCAAACTTCATATTTAGAGGATACTCATCGCGGGGAAGTTTTCCATATGCATATCATTTTAAAATATTTGAATATATGGGGGGTTTATAGGAAAATCAGAATGGTTTTTCCACCATCACGTCGAAACGGCTGGATGGATCTCAACCAAACATTGTATTTAGAGTATACTAATCCCGGGGAAGGTTTAGATATGCATATCATTTTAAAATCCTTGAATAGACGGGGGGTTTATAGGAAAACCAGAGTGGTTTTCCCACCATCACGTCGAAACGGCTGGATAGATCTCAGCCAAACTTCATATTTAGAGTATACTCATCCCAGGAAAGGTTCCGATATGCATATAATTTTAAAATCTTTGAATAGACGGGGTGTTTATAGGAAAACCACAGTGGTTTTCCTCTATTTTCTCTTATACTATTGATTTTCTGTAAACTTCGTTTACCGTACGTGAAACGTCTCTTCATTATAAACAACTTTCGTTATGTTCATAATTTACCTTACTCTTCACATGACGGAGAAATTTACAATTTTCTGCTGGTATCATGCTCTGCATTTAGTGACCGACAGACCGACAACGAACCTACAGGTTACCATGGCAACGTCTCTGACTGCATGCCAGTAGGGAAGTAACGTATTGCCATTTTCCTCATCATGCTTTTAAATTCGTGGTTGTTCCTTGGGTAGATGGCAAGAGAGGCATCAATCGGCTCATCTGCGGGATATTGGCGGAATATCGTTGGAGGTTATAACCGCCCTCGAATAGATTAAGTAATAACACCATTAGTCATCTTCATATTTGTTTACCTAAGAATCACTGAACCTAAATTTCTCCTCTGTTAGCGCTTTATTATATCCATAACTCACGGCATTTATTTATTTGTCGTTATCCGGCTGTCCTCAGTTATAATCCATTTTCTATTAGTTTCAACATTCTTAACTGTATTATTTTCTTCCTTAATTACGCCGTATGTACGTGAATGCTAGAAACTACTGGATGCATTTCCACCAAGATTCGTATTTAGAATACACCTGTCCTTGATAGGTTTCAGGGCAAATATTGTTTCTAAATCCCTGAACTAACTGGGGGTTTATACGAAACCGAAACAGTGATTTTGCACTTCCAAAAAATATACACAACAAAAGTTTATGGAAGTCTACCTACCTTGGTAGAAATTAATGTCTAAACCTTTTTTTCTCATGTGCATCATTTCGATACGAGGATCAATAAGGGAGATATCATTAAAGGACCGTTTTTCTGTACAAGTCCCATCGGACTTAACTCACGAGCGGGTGCGTGTAAAGCGTATTCCTTACAACTTGAAAACTACTGAAGACATTCGAAACAAAATTTATATTTAGCATCCACCTGTCCAAAGGTAGGTTTTAAACGTAAATAACATTTCATGTTCCGGAATGGACTGGCGGTTTATAAGGAACCGAAATGGTGATTTTACTCTTCCACAATATATACAGAACAAGACCAACCTGACTGGAAATCGACCAAACCTGATGGAATTCCACCTCTAAACCTTTTTTTTCATGTGCATTTTTTCGTCAGGAGGATTAATAAGGGAGATATCATGAATGGTCACTTTTGCAGGTTAAGTCCAGCGGACATAGCCCAAAAGGTGTTTTACATGGAGCAGATTCCTTATCTATATAAATCAAATCGTAACGACTGTGTACCTCTACACTGACTATTTTGGCGAAATTTTCGTACAGCTTTCCGTTTAAGGGGTAATAATAACAATCTCCATAATTTTTGATTTCCTGAAAGTCCTAATTTTTACCCGCCTCGCCCAAAATCCACATTGTGGCATAATCTGCCAGAAGAATAAGAAGATAATTGAAATTTGACAAAATTATACGTTTTAGCCTGTAACGAATGAAAAATCCTATATCATTAAATTTTTCATTTTTTGTCCCCGAAGAATATCGAAATATGCAGGCAATTTTAATGATGGTGCAGACCTTCGGAAATTCCTATCACGTAACGGATTGCACAATCTCCGTTCAATTTGGAATGATCTACAACCTTGGTCTTATGACTTTATGCCGTATCTGTATCCCTTTTACGTTTGATTTTTCTCTATTAATCGATGTTAAGTCAATTTGGAATTTTCACATGGATTATTCATACTTTCAATTACTTATATGAAATACAGAATCATCAAACTCTTCACGAAAATTGGCCCACTCAGTAGCCATATGTGAGCCAAATGCTACGTATGTAGCTGTCACATTATTATCCGAAAAGTAATGTAATGTGAGATGATCTTACAAAACCTTTACCCTGTTCCACGTTTCTAAATCTGACCCAAGAATAGATGACATATCATTGGACCAGCCATTTAGGCCACTAAATCCGGCGTGTCTTATGGTATAATCCTTTGTCGATATGACGTACGTTTAGTAGCAGTTAATCTGTAAATGAAGGTCTTCAATATTTTAAACACGCATATACTTTCGTATGTCGATCTATATATATTCACTGATGTCGATTTAGCGATCGAGAAAGGGTCGGTCTGCTATTGTAATCAGTACTCCCCACACCGACTTTGACTGGCAGTAGGAAAGGGTTCCTTCTCCAACTCCTGTGTAACTGTCATTAGTAAGGAAGGCCTACAATTGTAATGAATAGTTCCCTTCTCGATTTGACTTGCAGAAGGTAAGTGAGCATGCAGTTTTGTTTAAAACTCCCCTACCCGATTGTGTTTGGCAGTAGGCAAGGGTGCCCGCCATTATAAAGAAATGTACTCATCTAAAATGTGACTGGCATTAGGCATAGTGGCCTGCTATTTTGATGGAAACTCACCAACTTGGTGTGACTGGCAGTACGCTGGCTGGCAGTAGGAAAAGGGGCCTGTCATTATAATGATAACTGCACAACTCAATTTCGAGTGATAGTAGGGTAATTGCCTGCCATTATAATAAAAACTGTAATCTGTCTGGAGGTAGGAAAGGGGGGCTGCCATTTTAACGAAAACTCCCCAAATCGATTCTGTCCGCATAGTAGGCAATGGGGCCTGCAATTATAATGTAAACTTCCCAACCTGATTGTGAATGCCAGTAGGCAAGTGAGCCTGCCGTTATATCACAAATCCGTAACAAACACTTTACATTGGAAACGTACGGGGACCTCCCCATGCTCTTTCTCGGATAACGCTAAGAGACATGCAATTTTAAAACTATCTTATTTACTGCATGTACACTATTTACTTCGATATTCGAATACAATGTAGAATACCGTACCATGGCAACGTCAGCTCCAGGATTCTACAGCAGCGAAATTATCTATATAAATAAAATTGTAGGGGGTCCGCTGTCTGTAATTTCTTTTGTTTTGCCAATTTTTCAGATATTTATCCGTTTTAGGTCAACTCAAGACCGAATCGGTGGTTTTTACGTTTCGTGTCTGTTTGTTTGTTTGTCTGTTTGTCTGTTTGTCTGTCTGTTTGTCTGTTCAACCAAACTTCATATTTACAGTATACTTATCCCGGGGAAGGTTTCGATATGCATATCATTTTAAAATCTTTCAATACACGGGGTGTTTATACGAAAGCCATCACGTCGAAACGGCTAAATAGATCTCAACCAAACTTCATATTTAGAGTATGCTCATCCCGGGGAAGGTTTCTATGTGCATATCATTTTAAAATATTACAATAGATGGGGGGTTTATAGGAAAACCAGAATGGTTTTCCTCCTTTTTCTCTTATACTATTGATTTTCTGTAAACTTCGTTTACCGTACGTGAAACGTCTCTTCATTATAAACAACTTTCGTTATGTTCATAATTTACCTTACTCTTCACATGACGGAGAAATTTACAATTTTCTGCTGGTACCATGCTCTGCATTGAGTGACCGACAGACCGACAACGTCCCCCTGTGGGTGGGGGCGGTAGAATAACAAGAGAGGTGTCAATCGGCCATTCTGCGGGATAATGGCGGAATATCGTTGGAGGTTAGGCCTATAACCGTTCTCGAACAGCTTCAGTAATAACACCATTAGTCATCTTATATGTTTACCTAAGAATCCCTGCGCCTAATTTGCTCCTCTGTTACGGCTTTCTTATATCCATAACTCACACCAGCATAATTTATTGAGGGGCATAAGTAAGAGCAATACATTCACTTGGTATTTATATATTTGTCGTCATCCGGCTCTCCTCAGTTATTATAATCTATTTTCCATTAATGTCAGATTTCTTAACTATTATTTTCTTCCTTAATTACTCCGTATGTATGTTGATTGATTGATTGATTGATTGAATCCCAGCAGAAAGGCGTAATTGTTCAATACAATCCTCCACATTCGGTTGGCCTCAGGAACGGCATACGATCTTAAAATTGGGCCAACTCCCGAGATCTCTCAAACATAAGAACACAAGTCGGATGAGAGAAGAGAGTGGTGATGGTGCTGATTTTTGTTTCAAGAGGAACTACAACGGGGCAACCATCCTATATTAACAGTAATCAGTGACAAAAATGGAGGAATCCGACTCTTCCGAAATTAAGTTATCCGCGAAGGGCGTGGAAATGAGGCCTCGAATGTTCTTATGCCGTCGGAGTCTGCAAAGAACAAGAATAGACCACGGAAGTTCGGATAATATAGCTAAAGTGAGGAGCGTGGCATAAGTAAGTGCACCTAAAAGAAGTTGTGACACTTGCACGGAGTGACACTTGCACGGAGATGGAATGTGTTGACACTTGCACGGAAAGCCAAAAATTCCCGGAAATTACTAAGCATGGCTATTTCAAACAGTGACACTTGCACGGAGGCCCAAGGAGGGTTGGAAAACCAGGAACAGGGGAGGGGAAGGCCCACCCGGTAATTGGAATTCATTGCTACAGTTGATACCTGTGTGACAACTAGTGTTCCGTGTTGAACTGGTGATAATTGCTCTGCAGCTATGGACTTCACTGAGACCGCCTTTGTTGATTTACGACGAACATCAGTATATTGTGGACTATACCAATAAAGATCAAATGACTTATTGGCGGTGCGTATATTTCAAGAAAAGTAAATGTAAAGGAAGAATAACAACGAAAGATAGTACAGTTTTAGGCGAGACAAGTCATGTTTGCATTCTGGACGACGCGGCGAATGAAGTTAAAAAAAAGTGTAGTAAATGAAAAAAAAAAAAGTGCAAGGGAAACAGACAGTATGGTTTCAACAGTTTACACCGAAGAAGTATACCAGCTCTTGTGACATCGCTGCCATCACATAGAAGTGCCAAACAATCATTACATCGTATCCGATGGAAAAGAATGGGACCTACAAAAGACCCGATGGATTCTTGAGGTGTAATAATACAGGAAAGACACATAGCAATGAACGACGGTGGAAAATTCA
Organism: Anabrus simplex; assembly: GCF_040414725.1. Taxonomy (NCBI): domain Eukaryota; kingdom Metazoa; phylum Arthropoda; class Insecta; order Orthoptera; family Tettigoniidae; genus Anabrus; species Anabrus simplex. The sequence goes on along the minus strand of NC_090265.1, from coordinate 624,617,475 downwards.
TACTTGAAGACGACAATAGAGGGCTTAGTCAGGATATTAGTGTTTGCCAGCGAGAAAGGAAAATCTGCTTTATCAAGTTGCTCTTCCTTCTTTGTCGACGGGACCTTTAAAAGTTCAAGCAAGCAGTTTGGGCAGTTACTTAACATCCACGCCGATCTTGGAAGTTCTTGGGAAGAAACCAACACGATACCAGCTGTCTACGCGCTGTTACCAAACAAGAAACGGGAAACCTTATGCTCGTTTCTTCGAAGCTGTTAAAAACAACGTATTAGGATGGAACCCTGTGACACGTATTATGGACTTCGAAATCGCCGTCGTCCAATCAGCTAAAACGCTGTTTCCTCAAGCTGAGATTTTTGGTTGCAACTATCATTTTAATCAATGTCTATGGAGGAAAGGACAAGAGTGTGGCCTTGTTACTGCGTACAGGGAAAATGAAGGAATTAGACTTCATATTCGAATGTGTGTAGCACTAGCGCTCATTTCCCTAGAAATGATTGATAATGGTTGGCTATGTATTCAGGAGAGCTCGCCTGAAAATCAGAATCTACAGGTGTTTTACGACTATGTCGTTGGTCAATGGCTGGATAACGAGCACATGCCAAGGAATATGTGGAACAGTTGTGGGAGGCGGCATCCGACCAATAACGTTTCTGAAGGCTGGAACCAAAGAATAAACAGTTTAATTTCGAGAACGCACCCGAATGTATAATCGCTGATCAAGACTCTTCGAGATGACGCAGAGTACTACGGTCACCAATTTGTCAGGATAGTTTTGAATATCGATCGGAAGAGAAGGAAGAAATCAGCAGTGAAGAGCGATGAGAGTACCTATTTCAAAGGTCTTAAAAATACTTGAAGTTGATGGCAAACTAAGATCATTCCTAGTTTGTGTTGCTTACGCTCAGAAACTGCAGTGAAACTACCCTGGAATATTACAGGATTTGTAAATCATGCAAATATTGTAAATATAGAAATATTCTGAATCATAATTAATAAAGAGAAAACGTAACAATGAAATATCACTGCATAACCATGCAAATATCTTGAATCAGCACTTAAAAATTAAAAAACTTGACGAACTTGCATAAAGTGAAAAAAATATATGTATGAGGAACGCAAAGAGACTACCTCCCCGTGGTGTTCCCTGGAAACGGCGCTAAGTCAGCCAAATGTCTCTTACAGTGTATAAAATTAACCAGAAAAACAAACTCCATGGTGCAACAGCTCTTGAAGGGCCTTGGTCTACCAAGTGACCGATGCTCAGCGCGAAGGCCTGCAGATTACGAGGTGAGGTGTGGTCAGCAGGACGAATCCTCACGGTATTTATTCTTGGCTCTCTACACCAGCGCCACTATCTCGCCATCAGATAGCTCCTCAATTCTAATCTAATCACCTCGAACCAGCCCTCAGATTCAGGTAAAAATTCCTGACCTGGCCGGGAATCGAATCCGGGGCTTCCGGGTACGAGGCTGGCACGCTACTCCTACACCATGGGGCCGGCATTTATAAAATTAATGGTTACTTATAAATTGCATCTAAATTCACTACGGTGATTACCAGAGCTAGGATTTTTGGTGACATGTCATTTTTTAATTGGTTCTAAATAGACATTGCTAACTTGTATGGAAATCCTTATCATAGTTCCCACATTGTAGAAAGGCTAATTACCGATAAAGTGGCCGTGCGGTTAGAGTCGCGCAGCTGTGACCTTGCATTCGGGAGATAGTGGGTTCGAACCCCACTGTCGGCAGCCCTGAAGATGGTTTTCCGTTGTTTCCCATTTTCACACTAGGCAAATGCTGGGGCTGTACCTTAATGAAGGCCACGGCGGCTAACTTCGCAATCTCCCACCCTTCTGTCGCCGAAAACCTTCGATGTCTTAGTGCGACCTTAAACAAATAGCAAAAAAATACTAATTTATTAGGTCATTTTTGTCATTTTTTGGCATTTTGTATTAAGTTATGTCATTTTATAAAGTTTTCATTATGCGGTCATTTTATAGAATTTATTGTCCGGCTCCATGGCTAAATGGTTAGCGTACTGGCCTCTAGTCACAGGGGTCCACGTTTGATTCCCGGCAGGGTCGGGAAGTTTAACCGTAAGGGGTTCTGGGTTCGTTCCGCTGGCACGAGCGCTGGGTGTACCACCCGCAGGTCGCCTACGGGTGTCAAACCAAAACGACCTGCACCTGGCGAGCCGAAGACTATTTTATACGTTTTGAGTCATTTTCTTACATGTTGAAGCATTTACGCGTGTGGTATTGGATTTCAAAGAGAGGCCAGTATTTATGTGCATTTTCGTCAAAGTACCTATCAAATTAGATTAGGTATCCAAAATTTATGTTCTACTTCTGAATCATGAGGTAGAGTGAAAGCTCCGTGCAAGTGTCACTCCGTGCAAGTGTCACCATCCTACTTCTGACTCATCAAGTAGAGTGAAAGCTCCGTGCAAGTGTCACTCCGTGCAAGTGTCACCATCCTAATTCTGACTCATCAAGTAGAGTGAAAGGCTCCGTGCAAATGTCACTCCGTGCAAGTGTCACTCCGTGCAAGTGTTCCAACCCCCACCTAAAAGGGTCCGTGGTCGCGAGCCCACCCTGCCAAGTTAAGGACCCCTGGGGCGATTTCAGTCACCTGTTACGACAGGCAGGGAATAACCCGGATGTATTCCTCCCCCCCCCCTCCCACCTTCACCACGCAACAGGCGGTTCACAGAAACGAACTACGATGCACACGCTACGCAAAATACAGTAGGTCACTATATACACCAACAGCAATATAAGGAAAGAAATTACGTACAGATGTTACATGGAAATCTTTCCTTTATAAGAGAGACAGCTATAAACAAAGAAATAAGATACACGTGCGGTTGTGTGCTACACAGTCACGGTGCTCCTGTGGGGAAAACCAACATCTACTGTCGTTCTCTATATGCGATTTTCTATTTTACGCAATAAAAATATCACACGAGAACACTTTTACGTATTCTAAAAGCAACTTTATTATCGCTACGAACTTATCCTGTCAGATAGAAGAAAACATTCAGTGCCTCTCTCGGAATACAAAAAAAGAAAACAATCGCTCTCTAAAACAATCTACATAGAATTTATACATGTTTTACATCAGAGATCTAATGGTGCTGTTCCTTGACGCCATATTGGAAATCTGTGTGCCGTACGTCCGCACGTTATACGTCCATGGACACGAAACATAAATATAATAACATAATAATTTCGGCTCATCATAAACCTTCAAAATACCAGTATTGAAGGTTTTATCCTAATTAGGATACCTGTCCTACGACACTACTGCGCAACCAATCTGGGCCACCCGTGAGTCACAGGCAACAGCTACTTCGGTCAGCTTCAGCAGTCTATATCATCCATGTCGATAAGCGTAACCGAAATCAATATTGCTCTGAGCAAAAGGAACTTGACTGCTTAATGGTATTCACACTGGTGGCGCTTAGTTCTTCTCTGTATTACATTGTTACTTTCTAACTGAGATTGTTAACATATCTATGTGAGTGTTCATGTCAGTTATTGCGTTTAAAAATATCTGAAATATTGTTTCCTGTTTCAGAAGTGTTGCGACGGTACGTTAATTTATTTCCACTTTAGAAATTTTCGGATACTCTAATTTCATTGGGAACCACTGCATCTGAAATTCTTTTCTGGGCGGGGTTTGTGGTTGTTATTTGGAAGCATTTTGCGGCCTTTCCCTTTCTTTTGCCGATATCTTCATTCTTCGAAGTATCGGATCTCTTTCAATTTCGTTCTGATTAGTGATAAGGCAGGATTGTTGAGGAGTTGTCCTTCCTTTTGAAACAATCACCAATACGGCCATTTCAATTCTGTTGCTGATTGCGATTTTTAACCCCTTTGTGGACTTTATCTTCCTTTTCCGATATCTTCATTCTTCGAAGTATCGCATCTCTTCATATTTCGTTCTGATTAGTGTTAACAGAAGATTGTTGCGCATTTGTACTACCTCTCGAAACAATAATCACAACTACCTCTATTTTGTTGACTATTACCCCTTAGTACTTCCTGCCTTCCCAGTTTCTGCTCTGGGAGGGGTTTCTGTTTTTGATATTTTCGAGCTCATTGCGGCCCTTCCCTTTATTTTGCCGATAACTTCATTCTTCGAAGTATCGGATCTCTTTCAGTTTTCTTCTGATTAGTGTTAATAGAGGATAATTGCCCCGTTGTACGTCCTGTTAAAACAATAATCACCAACACCACCGTCACCAACAGAAAATAATCACCACCACATGCACTTTGCTGCCCATTACAGAGTTACTGATTGGGTTTCGACACTTTTGTGACTGTTCCTTTGACCATGCCTGCTAGGAAGCGAATTAACATTGGACGGTCCATATCAAAAGCTAAAAAAGTTAAGATATTGAGGGCTTCCGAGACTGCTTCAGACCGCGAGGCCAGACTCAATGCAGACAGACTGAGGAAGAGCACTCACCGTGATTCGGAGAGTGCTTCTGAGCGCGAGGCCAGGCTTAGCTCACAGAGAGCACGCCAGTCCACATCTAGGGCGTCTGAGACTGCTTCAGACCGCGAGGCCAGACTCAGTGCAGACAGACTGAGGAAGAGCACTCACCGTGATTCGGAGAGTGCTTCTGAGCGCGAGGCCAGACTCAATGCAGACAGACTGAGGAAGATCACTCACCGTGATTCGGAGACTGCTTCTGAGCGCGAGGCCAGGCTTAGCTCACAGAGAACACGCCAGTCCACATCTAGGGCGTCTGAGAGTGCTTCAGACCGCGAGGCCAGACTCAGTGCAGACAGACTGAGGAAGAGCACTCACCGTGATTCGGAGAGTGCTTCTGAGCGCGAGGCCAGGCTTAGCTCACAGAGAACACGCCAGTCCACATCTAGGGCGTCTGAGAGTGCTTCAGACCGCGAGGCCAGACTCAGTGCAGACAGACTGAGGAAGTGCACTCACCGTGATTCGGAGAGTGCTTCTGAGCGCGAGGCCAGGCTTAGCTCACAGAGAACACGTCAATCCACATCTAGGGCGTCTGAGACTGCTTCAGACCGCGAAGCCAGACTCAATGCAGACAGACTGAGGAAGAGCACTGACCGTGATTCGGAGACTGCTTCTGAGCGCGAGGCCAGGCTTCGCTCACAGAGAGCACGCCAGTCCACATCTAGGGCTTCTGAGACTGCTTCAGACCGCGAGGCAATACTCAGATCGCAAAGATTTAGACAGATGCGTTTAAGAGAAACAGAATCAGAGGATCAGCGGATGGCTCGAATGGAGCATGACAGAGAGCACCATTCCCTCACACGCGAAAACCTAGCTGCGGAGGAATATTCTCAGGCGTTAACACAACGACGAAGTACCTACGCATCGTTAAACGAAATGCAAAATGTCCAGCAGGAAGAGAAAAGACAACGTGCAGCAGAAAGACGTTCATCAGAGACCACTGATGAATATCTCAGACGGTTAGATGAAGATAGAGTGAGACATGCCAATGTTAGAGAATTACATTCAACGTCAATTGAATCTAGGTGTCCTAATATGATTCCATGGCATGAAAAGCAGCGAAGTGCATTTGCTTATAACCCTCTTATCGACTACCATCCAAGAGCCCATATAGGGTCTTTGAGTAAAGTGTGCCCTTTCTGTAGGGCTCTCAAATGGAAGCAAGAGCCAGAGGGAATGTACTGCTCTTCCGGAAAAATTAAATTAAATCATCTAACTCCTCTACCGGAACTTCTTATTTCTCTGTTAAATGGGACGCATACTGACTCTCGCCATTTTCTTCAATTTGTGCGAGCCTACAACAGCGCATTCCAAATGACAAGCTTCGGAGCTACTAAAGTAGTGGAAGGAAATTTTATGCCAACATTCAAAATTCAAGGACAAGTATACCACTTAATAGGTTCACTTCTCCCTGCAAACAATGAAAATTCTAAATATCTTCAAATATATTTCATTGCAGACCACAAAGCACAGGTAGATCAAAGAACAGCAATAATACCAAATTTAAAAACCCATTTAGTTAATGATTTGCAGGGCATGTTACATGATGTGAACCCATATGTCAAGGAACTGAAGACAACTCTAGAGACAATGCCGGACGGTGACACCCACAAGATTGTGATCCACGCCGACCGAGTTCCTGCTGGTGAGCACAGAGGCTGTTATAATCAGCCGACAACAAACGAGATAGCTGTCATATTGGTTGGACACGAATGTGATAAGCGAGACATCGTGCTTCGGACAAGAGACCAGGGCCTGAGACGAATATCTGAAACCCACCGATCATACGACGCTCTTCAATATCCCCTGATGTTCCCTCGTGGAGATGATGGCTACCACTTCCTACTGTACCACGTAGACCCACGAACCGGAGAACTAAAGACCCCTCTCAAGAAAACATCTTCTCTTCAGTTTTATTCTTATCGTATAATGATAAGACAAGGCGAGGTAAACTACTTACATTGTTACCGTCAACTGTCCAATCAGTTCTGGGTAGACATGTATGCTAAAATAGAGACTGAAAGGTTAGTCTATATCAGAACACACCAAAGGGAATTAAGGGCTGAGAGCTACATTCACCTTAAAGACGCCCTGAGGAAGGACGAGGGTAACATGGCAGATTTGGGACGGTTAGTCATTTTACCGTCCACTTTCACTGGAGGACCCCGATATATGCACGAGCGATCTCAAGATGCACTCTGTTATGTGCGAAAATACTCATGTCCAGATCTTTTTATTACAGCTACAACTAATCCAAAATGGGAAGAAATTGGTAATGCCGTATATAATGGTCAGTCAGCGAATGATCGTCACGACATTATTACACGTGTATTTCACATGAAATTAAAATCTCTCATGGACTTACTAACCAGAGAACAAATATTTGGGCCAACTCTTTGTTTTATGTACTCTGTTGAATGGCAAAAGCGTGGCTTGCCTCACGCCCACATATTATTATGGCTTGAGGACAAGATACGACCCGTCGATATTGATAAGGTTATTAGTGCTGAATTTCCAGATCCTGATAAAGATCCACAGCTTTTTAACATAGTTAAATGTCACATGGTCCATGGACCATGCGGATCTTTCAACGTAGGCTCACCATGTATGAAAGGTGGACGATGCTCAAAACGATACCCACGAGCATTCGTCAATGAAACTGTCACAGGGAACGATGGGTACCCATCCTACAAGCGCAGGATTCCTTCTATGGGTGGCTTCACTGCACGCCTTATGATAAATGGACAGGATATGGAAGTGGATAATAGATGGATAGTGCCATACTGTCCTGTTTTGTCTAGGGTATTCAAAACACACATCAATGTTGAATACTGTAGCAGTGTTAAGTCCATCAAATACATCTGTAAGTACATCAACAAAGGAAGCGATCAGGCAGTCTTAGGTTTGCAAGACAAAAATGATGAAGTGTGCCAGTATCAGAGCGGAAGGTACATATCCAGCTCAGAAGCAGTTTGGCGAATTCTTTCATTTCCTATCCATGAAAGGTATCCTCCAGTAATGCATTTAGATGTTCATCTACAAAATTTTCAAAGAATTGTCTTTACTGCAGAAACGGCTCATGACATAGTAGAAAATCCACGTAACACCACCTTAATGGCATTCTTTAACTTATGTCAGACAGATGATTTTGCTAAGACACTGTTGTATGAAGACGTTCCCTCTTACTATACGTATAACAAACAGCAAGGTACATTTGTAAGAAGAAAGAAAGGAGTACCTGTGGTAGCATTTTCGGGCGTTAGAAAGCAGCACGTAATTAGCCGAGTGTATGCAGTCCATCCTAATAATTCCGAGTGCTTCTATTTACGCATGCTTCTGTTCACTGTCAGGGGACCAACATCCTTCACTGACCTTCGCACCGTCAATGGCATACTTCACCCTACATATCGGAGTGCATGCAAAGCCCATGGATTACTCCTGGATGACTCTCAATGGGAAGAGACACTGAAGGAGGCGATAGTTTCACAAAGCCCAGCAAAACTTCGCCGGCTTTTTGGCATATTGTTAGTCTTTTGCAGTCTCTCTGATCCGTTGGATCTGTGGAACAAATATAAGGAGAGCCTAGCAGAAGATTTCTTACGACAACTTTCCCCCTGTAACGACGGTACTGCTCATGAAATGATCGCCCATGTGGAAGACAGATGTCTTCAAGACCTCGAAGAATACGTTCTATCGATTGGCGGTCAGCCTTTGAACATTTACGGCCTTCCTTCCCCTCAGATCTTACAAACGTTAAATGCTGACTATCTCAGGGAAACAAATTACAATAAAGAAGCGTTAAGGTCTTTTGTTTTATTAAATGAACCAAAACTTACAGATGAACAGACTGTAGTATATCGGGAAATATTAAACTGTGTTAGAAATAAGGAAAGTAGAATGTTTTTCTTAGACGCTCCGGGCGGAACTGGAAAAACATTCCTGATTAACTTACTGTTGTCTAAGATCAGACAGGATAGTAAGATTGCTGTAGCAGTAGCCTCTTCGGGGATCGCAGCCACTCTTTTACCCGGTGGCAAAACTGCTCACTCGATGTTTAAAGTGCCTATAGATCTTGACTGCACAGAGTCACCAATATGTAACATCACAAAACAAAGTAACATATCCAAGGTTCTGCAAGACTGCAGTCTTATAATTTGGGATGAATGCACTATGGCTCACAGAAAGGCGATTGAAGCAGTTGACCGAACGCTGCGGGACATCCGAAACAGTGATAACTTCTTTGGAGGTGTCCCTATCCTCTTTTCTGGTGATTTTCGTCAAACGTTACCGGTTGTTCCAAGAGGGAGCAGAGCAGATGAAGTGAACGCTTCATTAAGGAGATCATCACTTTGGCCAAATATCAAAAAACTGTCTCTGACACAGAATATGAGGGTACATCTAGGTGGTGATGAAAACATACATACATTCACTGAAATATTGTTGTCGATTGGGAACGGCTCACTGGGAGACAGTAACGGGATCATTACTCTTTCTGATGAATTTTGTTTGTCGCTTTCTAACCTTGAAGCTCTCATTTCATCGGTGTACCCGGACGTAGAAAATATTAGGAGCAAACCCATCTCATGGCTCTGCTGCAGAGCGATCTTAACTCCAACTAATGAACAAGCGGCGTACATTAATTCGACTATCCTCACAATGTTCCACGGCGAGGAGACAGTTTATACGTCTGTCAATGAAGTAATCAACTCTGACGACGCAGTTCACTATCCTCCTGAGTTCCTGAATTCTATAACGGCTCCGGGGCTTCCATCGCACAAAATTACCTTAAAGATCGGCGCACCAATCATACTCATGCGCAATCTCAGCCCACCTAATTTGTGCAATGGGACAAGACTTCAGGTAAACGCCCTCCACAAACATGTGATAGAGGCAACTATCATGACTGGATGCGGTGAAGGAGAGTCAGTTCTTATCCCGCGGATACCACTAATCCCAACCAACTACCCGTTTGAGTTCAAGCGTCTGCAGTTTCCAGTCAGCCTCTGCTTTGCGATGACTATTAATAAATCCCAGGGCCAGACGTTGAGTATTGCTGGACTTGACCTCAGATCACCCTGCTTTTCCCACGGGCAACTGTACGTCGCATGTTCCCGAGTCAGCAGCAGCAAGTCCCTGTTTATATGTGCACCAGAAAATAAAACACGAAACATTGTTTATCAAGAGGTTCTTCAATGACTCTGTTCTTCCTTCGCTTCAGTACGTGTACTGGTGACAAATTAAATGAAATTGATCCCATAAACGAATAGACTCCTAATTATGGGAAGATCATCAGTGTTACTTAATTTTTCCAAGCACACTGTTGATTATCTGGAAGTAGAAATGGGGGCATGCCAACATAATGAAAACTGGCCAAATCGACACTGACTGGGAATAGGGAAGAAGACCTACGTTAAAATGGGAATTCTCCGAATTGACTGCGATTGGCCCTAGGTAAGGGGGTCTGCCCTTAAAATGAAAACTCTCGAGCTTGATTGACACTGGTGGTAGGCAAGGGGGAGTACTATTATAATTAAAACTCCTCAACTCGATTGTGAATTGCAGTAGGTAAGGGGCTTGCTATTATAAAAATCCTTCCCAATTCGACTATGACTGGAAATAGGAAAGGAGATCGGCCGTTATAATAGCAACTTCAAACTCGACTGTGACTAGCACTGGTAAACTCTACCAGCATTGATGATGAAAACTCCCCATTTTGAATGTGACTGGTAGTAGGCAAGGGGAACTGCTACTATAATTAAAACTCCTCAACTCGATTCTGACTCGCAGTAGGCAAGCGGGACTACCATTATAACCAAACCTCGCAAATTACACTATGACTGAATATAGGAAAGAGGGCTGTGGCTATCGATAGGCAAGTGGGCCGGCCATTATAATGAAACCTGCGCAAGTCCATTGTGACAGGCAATAAGAGAAAGTATGCCTGACATCATAACTAAAGGGTGTATTCTGCCCGAAGGCAGGTCCGAACCTCCGTAGAGGTGTGCCTGAGCCGGAGTTTACGTACGGTAGGGTGGCCAGTCCCTTTCCGCTCCTCCATTCCCTTAACCCCACCCAACAGCGCGTGGCAACCCATCCAAATCTTGACCACGTCCAGTGTTGCTTAACTTCGGAGATCTCACAGGATCCGGTGCTTCAACACGGCTACGGCCGTTGGCTGTCATCATAACCAAAGCTGCTCAAATCTACTGTCTGTAGCGGTAGGGAACCTTCCACCTCGACTGTGACTGGCAATAGGCAAGAGGATCTGCCACTGTAATGAAAATACCCCACGTCGGTTGTGACTGGCAGAAGGTAAGGGGGCCTGCCAATATAATTTTAACTCCTCAACTCAATGTTTTTCGCAGTAGACAAACTGGAATAATATTACAATGAAAACTGTCCAACTTCGTTGTGACTGCCAATACGCAAGGGGGCCTGGCAATATAATCAAAACACGATAACCGGAAATAGGAAAGAAGATCTGCCGTTATCATGGGAACCCCCAAATTGACTGGGTTTGGCAGTAGCAAGGGGACCTACTTTTATAACCCACACGCCCGAACACATTTTTGATTGGTAATAGGCAAGAAGGCTTGACATTGTCATGAAAAGTCGCCAACTTGATACTAACTGGCCATAGGCAAGCGGAAATGCCATTTCAATGAAAACTTCGCAAATCAACAGTGACTGGGGATAGCAAAGACGACCTATAATGATAATGGGAACCTTGAAATTCGATTGTGACCGCCTGCCCACCAGTGGGCCTGCCATTATATTGAAGAACCCTAAATACATTTCGCTAACAGTAGACAAATGGGCCTTCTTTTCTAACCGAAACTTTCCAACTCATCTGACTGGGAATAGCAAAAATGATCTACCGTAATAACGGAAACCCTCCACCTCGACTGTGACCGGCACTAAGTAAGCAACCGAGCTCGATAGCTGCAGTCGCTTAGGTGCGGCCAGTATCCAGTAATCGGGGGATAGTGGGTTCGAGCCTCACTGTCGGCAGCCCTGAAGATGGTTTTCCGTGGTTTCCCATTTTCACACCAGGCAAAAGCCGGGGCTGTACCTTAATTAAGGCCACGGCCGCTTCCTTTCACTTCCTAGGCCTTTCCTATCCCTTCATCGCCATAAGACATATCTGTGTCGGTGCGACCTAAAGCAAATAGCAAAAAAATAAGTAAGCAGAACTGTCATTATAATTAAAACTCCCAACTCGACTCTGACTTCTACTCGAACTCCCCAATTGGACTAATACTGTCGGTAGACAAGTCCGCTTGCCATTATAGTTAAAACTCCCCAACTGATTATCATTGGAAAAAGGAAACAAGATATCCCATTGTAATGGGAACTCTCCAACTCGACAGCGACTGGAAGTACACACGGTGGCCTGGCATTAAAACGGAAAAACTCCATCACGTTTTTGATTGCTAACACCCAAGGCCACCTGCGATTTCATGATACTTCCCCAACTACACTATGACTGGAAATAGGGAAGGTATTTTCATTATAATGGCACGTTCCCTTTACTACTGTCAGTCGCAGTCGAATTCGAGTGCTATCATGATGCCGTGTCATAAGAGGCGACTACAAGCAACCTCAGGGGCTGTTAAGTAGGGAGTATGGGTTGGCGATCGCGGGGCCTTAGCTGAGTCCTGACATTGCTTCTGTTTCCTTGTGCTAGGCTTCTCACTTTCATCTATCCTTTTCGACCTCCCTTGGTCAACTTTCGTTCTATTTCAACTCGCACAGTATTACGTGTGGAGGCCTTTCATTTTCACGCCCTTTGTGGCGAGGGGGGGAGTGATATATACAAATAATCGAAAATAGTGTCGAACCCATAGATTTCGGGGTCGCTGACATGAATACTGACACTTCGGATTTTTTAAAGTTCAACTTCAGCCCCCTTTGCGGTGGGGGCGTACAAATATAACCTACTATGTGGAAAAAGTACTGTGGGAGCAAGACGCCCCTAGAACCCCTCGGTAGGGGGGTGAAATATAATATATATATTAATAAATTGAAGTCGCTTTGGAGACTCACCTAAGGGTCCGTGGTCGCGAGCCCACCCTGCCAAGTTACGGGCCTACTCACTGCCTTTACAGTAATTTACGGAGGAATCCGTATACAATGTAGAGTACCGTAGCGAAGCACGGGTACATTTGCTAGTAGAGAAATAAATACATGTGAAAAATAGAACAGACGTCTGGGAAATATAATTCGAGCTACTGAAAAGTCGAGTAATGGAGGTTCAAGATATAGAGGTTCGACTGTATTTATAAAAAAAAACCGTGCCTATTATCTTCTTAATTATAAGAGTTTGCCAGATAGTTTCAAATAATTTCGAAGCCTCAGAAGGCTCGCTGTAGTGGTATTTTCAACAATCGTTATACTTTTTCTTCACTCGGTGAGAGGAAATGTGTTAAATTCTAAGATGGGGAACAGTGACGGGGAATGTGCAGCAGGCTTTGAACCCGTGGAAGAATATACACTGCATAATCTATTAAAAGTAATATTTCCTGGCTACAAGAACAGACACGATAATATTATTCATATAGAGATAGAGGAGAGAAATGGAACGTGACGTAGAGGTTGTTCAGAGATTGTTACCAACAGTGCTTACAGCAAAATCCGATTTGTAATTCTGTCTTCACTGCAGGCAAAGCCTTGGAAATTACATTTTATTATTTTACTTTTCATTAACTTCTTTACTGATTCATTTTTAGCCTATCATCAATAGCGTGAAAAAATTAAAGTAAAACCACTTACTCAAAAACTGATCGTATAGATCAAACGTTAGGGCTCAAATCCCTCTTACACATAAATAGTCTGAAATATTGGTAATATACTTATACCGTAATTACAAATAATAATAATAATAATAATAATAATAATAATAATAATAATAATAATAATAATAATTGTACCGGGCGGTACACCTCCACGCCGCTAGTTCAAATATTGTGCCAGTTGAAACTCCTCTACAGGAGAAAGCCTGAACTATAAAAAACTGTATTAACTCAAGAGTTTCTCCGAAGATGGCTCTGTGTGAATTTTGATGTGTTTTTGTTTGTAATTGATCAAGAAGTGTAGACGTTCTCTACCAGATGTCTCTACCAAAAACTATGATTACGCACTCTGGGGCGAAGGAATGAACTTTCTTGAAGAAATTTTGTATTCTTAAGTTTTGTCTTTACTACATTTTGTTCTTTTATTTTTTGGGTTGGCAATATTAATCTTTCTGTCCGCCAGTTCTGAACTCAGCCAATCCCGAATTTATTTAATTAATTTTTGACCAATAGTGTATGCCTTCTTCGATATGGATATGTAGCTCTAAGCTATCCAATAAAGTCGAGGGGGTGTGTCTATTCATTCTTGAAAGGTCTCGAATTTTCCACGAGGGTATAAAAACTGCTGATTTTCTTGTCTCGGGGCCACTTCAGTAACATCTAACTTAGTGTGTGGATATGTAGCAGGGGGCGGGAAGCGCCTCTTTCTTCAAGCAGCAGCTCTTCAACAACGTAATGGCCTGTTAACATCTTTATTTCTCGCTAGCTCAGCAGTTTAACTCTCGGGGAGGGTTCGAAACCTTTTAGTATGTAACCTACCTTTCAAATGTAAATTCCTTTCAGTCTATGTAAAAACTACAAATATCTTTTACTGTAAAGCGGGGATAGAGAGTGCTTTACCCTCTCGAATTCCCCTTCATTTTGAAACTGAGGTGACTACGTTTTTATAACCGTTTCTTCTCTTCCTTAAAATATTAAAGTTTTCTCACACGGGTCGCCTCCTTAGCTTGGGATTAGCCCTTGTGTTTCGGCCTAGAGCCACTTAGGTTTTAAAGGTGTATTTTGGAGTGCAAGTTTATGCCTCCAGTTCCTTCTGTACTTTGGGCCAGTAACTCATCCTGATGTTTTGTTTTCTTCATGCAAAGGCCCTGTAGGTTGGGTATTAGATACCCCTGTTTCACTGTATGTGTGCCTTGAGGGCAGTTAGGAGTAAGGGTTGTTGTGGCATTTGATAAGGCTTGTAAAATTGAGAGCAGGTCCGTTCTTTCTGGTATTTTGAAAAGTGCCTCTAGGAGGCTTAACATTGTAGTTAGGAGCAAGTGCTCCTTGGCATGATGGGGTTTTCTGCCCCTTTGTTTAATTCTGTACTTTGGTAAAATTGGGCTAATAGCTCAAGGATTGTAATTGTGGGGCTCGAAGTCCAGATCTTGTAATTATCCCCTAACTCTTGTAAATTTCTTTGTACTTGATTTTGGCTTGTTGTTTACTTGTTAAGTTTTCAAATTCTATGTCACCACTGTTAAGTTTTGAAAATATAACCTTTGTTGAAATTTTAATTCATTTTTCGAACTTGTAGTTAGACCCATTCAAGCCCGCACCTTCTTTCACCTCTGCTGATCCACCAAAACTCCGTAATAATAATAATAATAATAATAATAATAATAATAATAATAATAATAATAATAATAATAATAATAATAATATATGAAAATGAATGAAAACGTACAACCTGTTTTCCAGTCATTGACCGGGTCAGGGATGTGATGAATGAAACATATATAGGCTGTTATTACAATGGGATAGCCACTCCCAAGGTGATGTATTAATGAGTGATAAATGCTATGAAATGAGAATGGAGAGTGTTGCTGGAATGAAAGATGACATGGAAAACCGGAGTACCCGGAGAAAAACCTGTCCCGCCTCCGCTTTGTCCAGCAGAAATCTCACATGGAGTGACCGGGATTTGAACCACGGTATCCAGCGGTGAGAGGCCGACGCGCTGCCGCCTGAGCCACGGAGGCTCCAATAATATATATATATAGACGTGTGTGTCCGTATATTTTATCTTGCAGCCAAAACTATCCACAGCAGAGCACTGGTGTTTGTGTGCGGTGGTAGTCTGGAGCCTCCCATCGTGCACTGTAGTGGTGGAGTGTATGTAGCCGTAGTGGTGTGGCAGATATGGGGGTTGAAATTGGCCGACTATATATAATAATAGACGTGTGGTTTGGTATATTTCACGTTGCAGCCACAACTACCCGTCTCAGGCCACTCGTGTTTGTGTGTGGTAGTGGCCTCAAGTCTCTCGTCGTGCACTATGGTGATTACGTGCCAGTAGTTGTGGTAGTGTAGGAGAGATTGGGATTGAAAGTGACCTAATATATATAAAATAGACGCGTGTGTCCCTATATTTCACCTTGAAGGCACAAATACCCACCGCAGACCACTGCTTTTTGTGTGCGGTAGTAGAATGGAGTCTCCCATTGAGCACTGTAGTGATTCTGTGTCGGTAGCTGTGGTGGTGTGGTAATGTGGGGGGTGAAAGTAGCCTACTATATATAATAATAGACGTGTGGTTTGGTATATTTCACGTTGCAGCCACAACTACCCATCGCAGACCACTGGTGTTTGTGTGTGGTTGTAGCCTCGAGACTCCCGTCGTACAGTATAGGGGTTGCATGTCTGTAGTTGTGGTGGTGTGGGAGATGCGGGGCTTGAAAGTGGCTGACTTCGTCATTGAATGTATTAAAATGAGTGTTAATGTACTGGAAGAATAGGAGTGAGAATATACTCCAAAAGGCTGTGATTTGTACTCCTTAGTTTTATGTATCATCTTTGATTCACCTTGCAGGTGCATTTTGATCTCAGAACTATAACAGTTTGCTGCTTGAGTACATTTGTGAGTATTTTCTGTAATTATTGAATATAAAGCAGATACTGAAACAGCTCCTTAACAATATAATTGAGGCAGTAATCCTAACCAGCAAAGAAAAAGGAAAATCAGTTTTCATGCAAAGAATTCCATTGATCCCAAATGATTTGTCATTTTGTTTGAAATGATTGCAATTTCCAGTTAGATTAGCTTAGAGCAATGAAGTAAGACTATCAATAAGGCTCAGGGTCAAATATTCCACAACATTATGGAATTAATTTGAAGGATTTCTATATCACACACGGTCAGCTTGACGTTGCTTTCTCCCATGTAGGATAAGCAGAAGAAGAGTGGTCTTTTAATCCTCGTCTTCTGTATTATATAGAGAATACCGCAAGGATGTACAAAAAACCCAAGTGAAGCGGGTTTTCTTCAGCTGGTAACAATCATAAAAACATTAATTTTAACACGGTAAATAATGTACTCTTAAATGAAGTAACTAAAATGTGTTCGCTGATCAGATACGCTTTATTCCGGCGTGTGGTGCTTTTACCATGGGCAAGCGTGCATACGTTTGCCGCAAGAAGTCGGTGGTCAGTAGCGGAAAGGCAAATCATAGAACAGTAACACTAACAATTTTAAGAGGTTCATTAATTACTAAGTGTTGAATTATAGTGTTTAACGTAGTAGTAGCCAAACTAAATAAGGGAAATCAGGCACGTATCAAGAAATCAGTATAGATTACATTAATTACATTAATTGATCCCTCTCTCCCCAGTTGCAGGCGAACCGGAACTAGGGGATGGGAGTATCATTTTGTACCAAATTTTGATAGGAGGTGTTGAAACTGTCCGCCCTCATTCTTCACCATTTTTAGCACTTCGGTTCATGTTTCAGTTCATGTTCATGTTCAGGAATCACGGTAATTTCCTGTCCGGCTCCATGGCTAAATGGTTAGCGTGCTGGCCTTTGGTCACAGGCAGGGCCGGGAATTTTAACCATAATTGGTTAATTTCGCTGACACGGGGGCTGTGTGTGTGTGTGTGTCGTCTTCATCATCATTTCATCCTCATCACGACGCGCAGGTCATCTACGGGT
The DNA here is from genome assembly GCF_040414725.1 of Anabrus simplex. Taxonomy (NCBI): domain Eukaryota; kingdom Metazoa; phylum Arthropoda; class Insecta; order Orthoptera; family Tettigoniidae; genus Anabrus; species Anabrus simplex. Next base: position 624,600,208 of record NC_090265.1, on the reverse strand, counting down.
GTCAAACCAAAAGACCTGCACCTGGCGAGCCGAACATGTCCTCGGACACTCCCGGCACTATAAGCCATACGCAATTTCATTTTTACGGTAATTTTCTGACGAATATAATATTTTAGTTCTTGTATGGTGCAGGGGCTCGTCTTGTGTACGGTATTTTTTCACTTACCTTAGAGATAATAATCGCAGGCGGATAAATCGGTGGGGGGCGAGGGGTTCATAAATTCCTACTAATAACTCTGTTGTATGGGAACACTTTGTGAATTTCTCTCCTGGAATTATTCGCAGGATTTTTTTTTTACCATTTGCTTTACTTCGTACCGACACAGGTAGGTCTTACGGTGATGATGGGAGAGGAAAGGGCTAGGAGTGCGAAGGAAGCGATCGTGGCCCCAGCATTTGCCTGTTGTGAAAATGGGGAAACCGCGGAAAACCATCTTCAGGATTGCCGACAGTGAACTTCGAACCCACTAACTCCAGAATGTAAGCTTTTAGCTATGTGAACCAAACCGCGCAGCCACTTGATCGGTAGCCTTTGAGGATATCAAGTGATAACTCATATGTAGGCTATTTCACTAAACGAAACTGAAATTCATAATGATTAATTTATTTGCATCTAACGAATCGTTTTACAGACATCTGTGTGAAGTTTGGAATAGACAAGCGTAGGATTTAGTGCTTCGAAGTGGGGACCCTGGCTGGGCCTATGAAATAATTTCTCTAGAGTGTGATGAGATGAAGCCTGTTTGATGGAAGATCTTTTTATATGTCTGTCGTTTATGGCCATCCACCAATGCTTCACATCACAGCCTGAAAGATCTCATCGACCATCTGTATCTAACGCATCTCTTTGATAATGTCTCTGGCATGGCCATCCGTTAATAATTCACATCACAGCCTGCATGGTTACTAGGTAACATCATGTCACATTTTGTATCTCAGTGACACAAATTTTCAGATGACACCCAGGCATAAGACATATTTATGTCAAAATGCAAAATCACGCTTCCTGTCGGTTAGTTTTCTGAAAGAAGTGAGTTAGTGTAGTATTCCGATACGTAAAAGAACCAGCCGTATTCTGAAACAAAGTGGTCCTGTGATTCTTTCACCACTGATGACACACCATACACCATTTTTTCGTCATGGAAGGCTCTTCATTTGTGAAATCACGTTTAGCAGCACTCCAGTAACGCTTCTTTTGTGTTTGTCTAAAAACTGTTAGGTTCTCCAGTGTGTCGAAACTAATTTTGAGTAATCAATTTATAAACTACCTGAAAGAGAAACTATATGGTAACAATATTATACCTGAAACAGTGCCGAAACTTTAAGTAATGAACTACTTGAAAAGAAACAACTTTTTCAGGTATAATACTATTACCATATATTTTCTTTTTGATGATAATTTCTAAATTTATGACTCAAATTTAGTTTCGGTAGCCTGAAGAATCTAACAGGTAAAACTTAACCGAGTCGAAATTGAAGAGAGATGGCTTCATATATGACAACAACAACAACAACAACAACAATAACAACAAAATATTGTCTTGTATACACACATCACATAATCATGAAGGTAGAACCAGCCTCGTCCGAGAAGAATATTAAATATGGGTTTATTTGTCCATTTTCTATAGCCGAGCGAGTGGATGCGCGGTTTGGGTCAGGTAGCTGTCAGTTTTCATTCGGGAAATATTAGGTTCGAAACCCTCTGTCAATAGCCATGAAGGTGGTTTTCTCTGGTTCCCCATTTTCACTCCAGGGAAATGCTGGGGCTGTACGTTAATTCAGGCCACAGTCGCTTCCTTTCCACTTCTGGTCCTTTCCTATCCCATCGTTGCCATAACGACTACTTGTGTTGATGTGACGTAAAGTAAATTGTATTAAAAACAATGAAAAACGGACATTTTCCAGACTCCACTTACAAAATGTGCGGCTTCGTACGGGGTCGCCTGATTGAAGCGTGTGTCGCAGTTATATTATACGGGTTTAGGTGTAATGTGGCCGGCACCGTGGTGTAAGGGTAGCGTGCCGGCCTATTACATGGAGACCCCGGGTTCGATTCCCGCTCATGTCAAAAAGTCTTAACTGGATCTGAGGACTCGTTCGAGGTCCACTCAGCATACGAGATTACAATTGAGGAGCTTTCTGACGGTCAGATGCCGGCTCCGGTCTAGAAAGCTAAGAAGAACGGCCGAGATGATTCCTTGTGCTGACCATACGACTCCTCGTAATCTGCAGCTGGGCACCGGTCACTTGACAGGCCATGGCCCTTCCGGTCTGTTGCGTCATGGGGTTTGGTTCGGTTTAGGTGTAATAATTTAGCCTTTTACACCGATCCGTATGAAATTCCCATTGTTGAGCAAGACGACGAAACGATCGTTCAGGAGCATTTTTCAAACGATTACCGATGCCATCCAGATTTCCTTTGGTGAGTACCATAAGCTGCCTGTTTTGTGTGTGTGTGTTTTGATTTCTTACGCTAGATACTTTCAGTTTCCTGACATTTGTTACAAAGCTTATGGACTGTTTTATGATTTGTTAAATCTACTCAGCTATTCATTCTCCTGTCTTTTGCTGTGGTCTGCAGTAAAATATGTACTACCTTGTTCTTTAATTACAAATTTTTGCAATACTCATTTTGATGATAAACTTGTGTAGCTCCATTACGTTAGAAGAGTGACAAGCAGCGTTTAGGAAAATTAATCGAGAATGTTATCATTTAAAGTTGTTATAAAAGTATAGGCGTGCATGTTTGCTTTGACAGAGCGTTGATAAACCTTCATTATTAACCAGCCAAGAAATCTCTATGACTATTCATCTCATGGCTCCAATGACCATTCCGATGTAAGAAAGGCAGAAATAAATCCAACCAACAGCTGTCTGTCGCCACAGTGTATCCGTTTTCGCATTATCCCACCTATATGCTCTTGTTTTTGTACAACTTCAATGAGAAAAACTTCTTTGTTGTAATATCGACGGTACGCGAGCAAAACCTCGTATCCTAAAATTTCCTTCTGATCCATTATCCTCTTTAAGACTTGTCACGCCTCCCAGCCACACATGGATATGCAATCCATCAGAACAAGAATTGTTGTGTTCATTTTTCTGTAGCCAACAGCCGACATTTCTGGAGACTGGAGCCCTAAGAATTTAAATTTAAAAGCCCACAAGAAAGATTACAGACTCTTTTTCCGTACTGCAAGTTTTTCTCTATCGCTGCTTAAGAAACATTATCGCCTATCTGACAATGTTCCTCCTATCCATTGTTTCCATTAAGACTGGTTACGCCTCCCAGCCCTATAGAGATATCCAGTCAATCAGAAGAATTTTCGTTGTGTTCATTTTCGTATGCTTGTGTAGGCTATGAAGGAAAATGAAACCACGTTCACCCAGTACCTTTTTCTGTCAGGAAGTGTATCGTGCATATGCTCATTTAATTTACGTACAGTACATTACCAAACGAGATGACTCCATGATACGGATTAAGTAGCTGTAAACTTGCACGCGAGAGATGATGAGTTCGAACCCGCCACCGGAAGCTTTAAAAATTGTTTCTCAGTGGTCTTCTATTCTTATACTCGGTAAATCCCGGGGGTGAAACTGAAATACAGCCAAGCCTAATCATTTTCCCATCCTCTGAGTGGCTCAGACGGTTAAGGTGCTGGCCTTCTGGCCCCAACTTGGAAGATTCGATCCTGACTCAGTCCGGTGGTATTTGAAGGTGCTCAAGTTCGTCAGTTTCGTGTCGGTAGATATACTGGCACGTAAAAGAACTCCTGCGGGACTAAATTTCGGCAACTCGCCGTCTCCGAAAACCGTAAAAGAGTAGTTAGTGGGACGTAAAGCAAATAACATTATTATTATTATTATTATTATTATTATTATTATTATTATTATTATTATTATTATTTTCCCCTCCTAACTCTTTCCCATACAAGCGTTGTCGTAAACCAGAACGTTTACAGCGATGGCTAATCATACAGCCTGAGCATATGTTTCAATATATTGTGCAATTTTCACAATTAAGTACTCTAATCAGTATCAATCAATCAATACTGATCTGCATTTAGGGCAGTCGCCCAGGTGGCAGATTCCCTATCTGTTGTTTCCCTAGCCTTTTATTAAATGATTGCAAAGAAATTGGAAATGTATTGAACATCTCCCTTGGTAAGTATTCCAATCTCTAACTCCCCTTCCTATAAACGAATATTTGCCCCAATTTTCCTCTTGAATTCCAACTTTATCTTCATATTGTGATCTTTCCTACTTTTAAAGACACATCTCAAACTTATTCGTCTACTGATGTCCTCCCACGCCATCTCTCCACTGACAGCTGGGAACATACCACTTAGTCGAGCAGCTCGTCTCCTTTCTGGCAACTCTTCCCAGCCCAAACTTTGCAGCATTTTTATAACGCTACTCTTTTGTCGGAAATCACCCAGAAAAGATCGAGCTGCTTTTCTTTTTTTTTCTTTCTGTTCTTGAATCAAGTAATCCAGTGAGGGTCCCATACACTGGAACCATACTCTAGTTGGGGTATTACCAGAGACTTATATGCCCTCTCCTTTACATCCTTACTACAACCCCTAAATACCCTCATAACAATGTGCAGAGATCTGTACCCTATATTTACAATCATATTTATGTGATTACTCCAATGAAGATCTTTCCTTATATTAAGACCTAGGTATTTACAATGATCCCCAAAGGGAACTTTCACCCCATCAACTCAGTAATTCAAACTCAGAGGACTTTTCCTATTTGTGAAACTCACAACCTGACTTTTAACTCCGTTTTTCATCATACCATTGCCTACTGTCCATCTCACAACATTATGGTCATTTTGCAGTTGCTCACAATCTTGTGACTTATTTATTACTCTGTACAGAATAACATCATCTGCAAAAAGCCTTATCTCTGATTCCACTTCTTTACTCATATCATTGATATATATATATATATAAGAAAACATAAAGGTCCAATATTACTGCCTTGAGGAATTCCCTTCTTAATTATTGCAGGGACAGATAAAGTTTGGCCTACTCTAATTCTCTGCGTTCTATTTTGTATAAACATAGCCACCCATCTACGTAACTACTGCCCTATTCCTGAAGTCCATCGCAATAGTATCGTTATACCGGACGTAAGATTCTCTATTCAGTGATTCGGAGTGATAATGCAGAATTTACATTCAGAAGGCTATACGAAGAAAAAATAAAGAATGGTAAATCAGTAGGAGGTGATGACATTCCATCTGAGCTGTGGAAGATTCTGTATATTGAAGGAATTGATTGGCTTACTACGATGTTTAATGAAATCCTCGCTGGTGCACTCGTGCCGGAGCAATTTCTCCAAAGCTACCTTGTGCCTATCTTCAAGCAGAAGGGAGATATTAGAGAATGCGGGAGCTACAGAGGCATTAAACGCATCTCGCACACACTAAAAGTTTAGGAACCTGTCATTGCTAATCGCATTAAGAAAATTATAAATATCCATAGGAACCAGTGCGGCTTTACAAGTATCCATAGTCTCAAACTAGTGATGGGATATTCGATTCATTTTACTGAATCGATTCATTTAATTCCGTTCACGTTTCTGAATCGATCCAGTGAGCCGATTCACGGCTCATTAGACTCACCGACCCTATTGCATCTACTGTATGTAGTGTGTACTGATAAGACAGCAGCAACAACATTCAATGCTTTCTGCTGCCATCTGATTTTTATTCTATGAACTGCTTTCCTATGCGTTATGTAGCTTTCGGATTCTCGATTCTCCTGCAACCACTTCTTCGCATCAAGTTTTGATGTTACAAAGCCTTCCCCCGACAGTGACAACTCCATTAAATAAGTATATAGAGCTAGATGAAAAATATTTGTACACACAGTCATCAATGATCTGCATTTAGAGCTGTCGCGCAGGTGGGAGATTTCCTAGAATTGTTTGCTTAGTATTTTCTTAAATGATTTTATGTACCTATATTTAATTCCACATTGATTTGTATAGATTTTATTAAAACTCTTCACTAGCTTGCACATTAGTTGCCATTATTTAGAAACTCTATTAAGAACAATGACAAAGAATAATAACTACAATAAATAAACTTGATATTTCCACCTATTCAATACAATTTTAATGCTGTTATTCAGTTACAACATATTAAATTTCACAGGACTAGTTTCGACGCGGACTTGCGTCATCTTCAGCTTTTTCACCTCATAGGCCTAAGACATAGAAGATTTTATGCAGAAAATTCCATATGACCAACCTTCACGTTTTTCGAGATGGGTCAGCAGTATACAAGTTGTAGTGAAATGGAACACAATATTTTATCTATCGCTCAACAAATTTAAGGACTCCATAACTGCTTGATCATAAGAATATCATTTAACCAATGAACTTTTATCATACGACTGACTTGCAAGTCTTTTACTTGTCATATTAGTTTTTAATGAGTTAAGGTTTTAATTATAGATTTAATTGGATTTCATGCCAAACATTTTAAGACATGTCATGAATTTTAAGGTTGCCTATTTTCCGAAAAAGCTGAAGATGACGCAAGTCCGCGTCGAAACTAGTCCTGTGAAATTTAATATGTTGTAATTGAACAACAGCGTTAAAATTGTATTGAATAGGTGGAAATATCAAGTTTATTTATTGTAATTCTTGGTTCAATACGTAAAAATGAAATTTCTTACGTTAACTAAAAGAATAATAAATCAAAGATTATATAAAGTGGTGAGTAAGACTGTCTAATAATAATTATAATATTTTAGTTCACCAGGGACTCCACCACAATTTCAAAGAACTTGGAAATTTCATTACATTCTCGGTGAGTACATAATACAAAATAAATAAAAAATTGAAATACAGGAAAATATAGGTACTTATGCAATACTATACACACTTATTATAACACAAAACTTACGCAGTTAATAACACAAAACTTAACTCAAATTTTATACACTACCTTACGGTTTTCCACAGTTCTCTGAAAGTCACAACTCTGTTATGTATAAGAATTAGATGTAAAAAATGCCTGTGTCCACAATAAGTAGCCTACATAATAAATATAAATCAAATAAGTTGCTTTACGTTGCACCGACACAGATAGGTTTTATGGCAACGATGAGATAGGAAAGGGCTAGAAGTGGAAAGGAAGTGGCCGTGGCCTTAAGTTACAGCACCAACATTCCCCTGCTGTGAAAATGGGAAAACACGGAAAACCATCTTAAGGGGAGTTAGCCGCCCAAAATTGGGCCAAAAATTCAAAATCTAGTTATTGGTCAATTTTGCATCTTTGATATCTTATTAATATTGTGCCGAAAGAAAGAAAGAAAGAAAGCACAAACTCAGTTTGAATGTGACATTTTGTAGCCACGCCCCCTTATATACTGTCAGCAACTCGATGAAACTTACGGGAAATATACTTGACCTATTTTGACTATCTTTCTGACAGCACCCAATACTTGAAGGAAAATGTTTCGTCCATACTATTGGTAGCATTTGGAGACAATTGTAAGGCATGTGGTGTCTGTAGCCTAAAGCGAGAAAGTTTGTTTACTTTCTGCGTGTTTTGTTGTGCTGAAGTATTGTGCTTTTGCCAGTTGTACTGCATTCTGAGAAGGTAGGTAGACTGTTATAGTGTTTACAATAATCACTTGTGAATGTTATTTAGCAAGTATGGTTCGCATAAATAAAGTCTGGTAAGCGCAAATTTTCTGGAAACTACCGGACTGGTTTCTCAAGTAAGGAAGGCGTCGGTGAAGTTATGGTTATAGAGGCTGAATCCACACCATTCGCATAAATAAAGTAGGCAGAATAGTGGAAGAAATTGAGAAGTGTTCGAGAAGGAAGAGAAGGGACAAGAAAAGGTACAGAGAGGATGAGGAGAATTAAGAGTATGGAGCAGGACAGTTTTAAATTGAGATTTCTGTTGCAAAACTTTGAAGACATTTATCTCAGTTCGTAATTTTTCTAATTCTTGGTACAGATTTCTCCTACACTATTAATGCTACAGGGATGAGATTTCTACAGCTTGTTCTTACATTATAGAGCTACAAAAAAGAAGTCAATTTTATATAAAATGTATACTTTTCAAAATATTGGTAATTTAAAGTTTTGGAAAAAATATGACTTCAGGGAAAAATCATATCATGGAAACTAATAAATATTTTCAAAAACTGATTCTTATTCTTATCAAGGAATGTTCAAGCTAAAATTGGTAGGAGTTTCAAGTTAATATCTTTGCTAAATTTTAAGAAAATGGTACCTGAAAATTGGAAAATTAACATGGACGAGATAGAGCAGGCGTACTCCCTTTAAAGGCTGACGACGATAGGATTCGAATCCACCATCTCCCGAATGCAAGATCACAGCTACGCGACCCGAAACGTATGGCCAACTAGCTCGGTTGTCTTTGAAAATGTCTTTTCCTATCAGCAGAGTATTTTTAAATCGTCATATTTTGTATAGGCTACCCGAGATGTATAGTAGCCCACTGGTTTTCTGATGAGACATATTTTTATTTAAGCTATTGAATCAGTCGGCTCACTTACTCACCGTCCACGTACACCGGTGATCTTGTGATTCGATTACTGAAGTATTGTGCAATGATGCGACATACGAACTGAGAGAAAACAGAGTGGTTGTTCCCAATATGAAACAGACAATTTCGAGCGGCCATGAGCATGACTCATAGTCATAGAGTAGGTTAGATAATAATGTTATTGGCTTTACGTCCCACTAACTACTTTTACGGTTTTCGGAGACGCCGAGGTACCGGAATTTAGTCCCGCAGGAGTTCTTTTACGTGTTAGTAAATCTACTGACACGAGGCTGTCGTATTTGAGCACATTAAATTACCATTGGACTGAGCCGGGATCGAACCTGCCAAGTAGGGATCAGAAGGCCAGGTCTCAACCATCTGAGCCACTTAGCCAGGCGTAGAGAGGTACAGAGAGGATGCGACATAAGAACTGAGAGAAAACAGAGTGGTTCTTCCCAATATAAAACAGACAATTTCGAGTACTCCCTTTAAAGGCTGACGACGATAGTATTCGAATCCACCATCTCCTGAATGCAAGATCATAGCTACGCGACCCGAAACGCATGGCCAACTAGTTTAATTGTCGAATGTCAACTAGTTATAAAAATACTGATTGATTGAACTCACACGGTAAATAGAATAACCTAATAGCCTATCTACCTGCTTACAAGCTAGGTACTTTGGAATTATGTTTTGACTATCTTTTTAAAACTGCAAATAAATCCGTCTATTATTTAGTGGGTATTATTTTCAAATGAGCTGAGCGCGAGAGTCCATTATAGCGAACGATTCTTTCAGTATGCCATGGCTCTGTATGTTTCGCTGCAGCGGAAGTTCGGCTCCCCGCTAATGTCCAGTGTCCCGTTAGCAAGCCGTGTGTGTATTGTGTCTCACTTATTCGTGAGTGCGCACTGTCTGCGGCGAGTCAGTTGAATCGTGTGCCGTGAGCTCGCCGTTCCTTTGAATCGATTCACTCAGACACATGAATGAATCAATGAAATGAAATTGCGTATGGCTTTTAGTACCGGAAGTGTTCGAGGACATGTTCGGCTCGCCAGCTGCAGGTCTTTTGATTTAAAGACCATAGGCGGCCTGTGCGTCGTGATGAGGATGAAGTGATGGTGAAGACAACACATACACCCAGCACCTGTGCCAATGAAATTAACCAATGATGGTTAAAATTCCAGACTCTACCGGGAATCGAACCCGGGGCCCCTGTGACCAAAGGCCAGCACGCTAACCACTTAGCCGTGGAGCCGGACAATGAGTCGATACACTGCTTCGAATCACACACTCAGCAACCAAACACTAATCTCAACTAGTGATGATAACTCTCCGAACATTGATGGAGAAACATTGTGCCCTTCACAAGGATCTCCACATGGTTTTCATTCATTCAGAGAAAGCGTTTAACTGCGTTCCTAGGGAAATCGCTTGGATTGCACTGAGCCACCAAAATGTTCCGGAGGAATATGCGAGGCTTATCGAGGACATGTACGTTCGTCCCTCTACAGAGGTGAAGTCTTCATTTTTTTGCTAGTAGCTTTACATCACACCGATGCAGATAGGTCTTATGGTGACGATGGGATAGGAAAGGCCTAGGAGTTGGAAGGAAGCGGCCGTGGCCTTAATTAAGGTGCAGCCCCAGCATTTTCCTGGTGTGAAATGGGAAACCACGGAAAACCATCCTCAGGGCTGCCGACAGTGGGATTCGAACCCACTGTCTCAAAGATGCAAGGTCACAGCCACGCGGCCCTAACCGCACAGCCAACTCGCCCGGTAGTCTAGTTCTGGTATCTCTGGGAGTTTCCCTGTTGAGGCTGGTGTTCATCAAGGTTCAGCTTTGAACCCATTCGTATTGAATATAGTTATTAACTATCTCACAGAACAACTGATGACACAACTACCATGGGCCCCTCTGTACGCAGACGACATCGTCCTTGTTGGTGAAACACGTGAAGAGGTGGAGGCAGTCTTAGAACGTTCGAGAAAAGCTTTGTAGACGAATGGTCTCAGAAAAGCCGTAAGAAGACGGAGTATATGTTCTGCAACTTCGCCAAGCCGGAAGTTCAAGGCCCACTCAACACAATTTTCTTAGCGGGTGAACCGCTGGCAATGACGAATAAAGTCAAGTACCAAGGCTCAGTTATTACCACCGATACGACGATTGATGATGACGTGAAGCATCACATCAACGATGAATGGACCAAATGGCGTTTGCTGACAGGCGTCTTATCTGACAGAAGGATGTCTATAAAACTCAAAAGGAAGATATACAAAACTGTTGTTAGGCCTGCCCTCACTTACGGCTCTAATTAATGGACAAGGAAAAAGAAGCATGATCAGCGGAAATGCGGATGCTGCGATGGTCAGCGGCTGTCACTCTCTTGGACCGAGTGCGCAATGAGTATATAACGAGGATCATTTAATACAGTCCGTATATGTGAGAAATTGGAGGAGCAGCAGTTGCGCTGGTGCGAACACGTACAATGTCGAGATGAAGATCATCCCGTTAAGAAAGCTCTTACAATCAAGGAACCAAGGAGAGGCCGCGGACGTCCGTGAACAACATGGTGGTGGACAGCCGAAAAGGCCTTGATTAGAAACGGCACGGAGTACTATCTACGGATCAGAAGAGCTGACCCTGAGTAGCAGAATGAGCTATGGTGGTACTGGTTATGACGTGTCATATTGGCAGCTGTCAAAAGCATGTGGATTTTAAATTCCGCGCCCCTACTTCGTTAAGATAGCAGCAGTGAAGTTAGGCCCTGTTAAGATGGTAGCAGTGAGGTTAACGACGTTCACTTGTTCAAAAATCCGCGCCCACGTGGTTAGAACCTGTCATCTTGGCAGCTGCCAAAGCACGTGGATTTTAAATTCCACGCCCTCCACGTGGCTAAGATGTCTACAGTGAGATTAGGCACTGTTAAGAGGGCAGCAGTAAAGTTAGCGACGTTCTCTTGTCCAAATAGTAAAGTACTGGCTGTCATCTTGACAGGTGTCAATTGCATGTGGCTAAGCAGTGTGACTTCACGGTCACGTGGTCACGACGTCATGGGGTCAATGACCTTCGGTGCTGACTCAGCAGAAAAATGCTGACGAGGTGGCTCAGTACCACCATAGCTCATACTACTCTGAGTGATACTAGGGAGCGTCCATTGTGGGCAGGAAAGGAGGAGGAGAAGAAGAAGTTTATACGAATCGAATTGGGAAATTATCACATTTTGTAACCCGTATAACTTTGCCTATTAGGATCGTAGGTCAACCATTATGGTATAATCATGTTGGTTACAGAGACAGCTTTCTAGCTTTTCCCCACATGGGGGTCGGAATTGATATTTCGAAGGTGAAATCACTGATTTGGCTTTTTACTTTATTTATTTATTTATTTATTTATTTATTTATTTATTTATTTATTTATTTATTTATTTATTTGGATTTGGGCTCCAAGGAGCCATGCAGCCCGCAGTCCACAATCATATATAATCACATGACAGCTGCTACAACAAAACTGAAAAACACCGAAGAACACTGAAAAACACACAAAAGAAAGCAATACATTTGGAAAAAAACAATCATTTATGATCTCATGGCCAAATTAACGTCGTCTGTTAAAAATAATCCTTGCAACGTTCTGACAACATTAAATAATAAGTAAACATTTCTCACAAAGTTGATTTACAAATGTAAAATAAACCACATAAAATTACTCACTTAAACAGAACAATGTTGAACAAAATTGAGTTTACAAGTGTAAATTCGACTTCCTTAGAAAAAAGATTGACATTATAAACCTGAGGGTTTTGGTGGAAAATAAACACTAAATGTTAACTGGGAATTGGAATCTCAACTGGAATCTCAACACACACAAACTGTTAAAAAGTACTACCGCCGTTGTCCTTGATAGAGATCACACGCAAACAAAATTTATTTCCCACGAACCTACTACGTTGGCGTAGCAGGCGGAGAGGTCATACTCCCACGTAGCGTGACCCAGGTGGCGGATAGTGGGGTCCTAACCGGCTTCCCGGCGGACTTGAGGGAAATAAAATACCTCTCGCGCACCAAACACACTACCCCCTGCGGGTGGGGGACACACATGTAGAACACACACGCGGTATCTCCTTCCTGTCGTATAAGGCGTCTAAAAGGGACGACCTAGGCGCGGACATGGATTGCTGTTTGGTATAATGTGTTGGACCTCTTGTGGATGGGAGGGGTTGAATACATTCACAGGTAATCCCTGCCTGTCGTAGAAGGCGACTAAAAGGGTCATGTGGCGGGGGTCCCCTATTTATTTTTAATGTGTTTTTGAAGGTAAGTTATAGACCATTCCAAATTTTTGATGTGCGTGCTGCTCGAGATGGGCCTTTTACGTGTACGTTTACGCCCAAAAGCCCGCAATTGACCACCCAGGAATCTTGCGAGTGGGAACGCTAATTACCGGGGCAGTAGTACCGCCTGACAACACAGGTCCCCGCACAGCTGAATGCCAGAAGGACATATTATTAATTATTTTTTATTTTTTCTCTATATTTAGTGCTCTGTATACGCTATGGGGTACAAGCTTTTGCGGGTGACTGGAGGAAGGGAGTCCTAGTGTTCCTTGCCTCAGTCATCCCGTATTAGGCAACGTCCAACATCGGACCCCGGGCATTACCTGCTATGACCAGGTGGGTATTGCCTTGGCAGCTTGGTTCGGCTACAGAGACCCCTGCTCGGAGTGGGTGGCATTCGGGGAGGATAGTTTCGGGCATGGCTTCGAAACGGTCACCCATCCAAAAGTGGTCCCGCACCGAAATCTTTAACTTTTGCTTCCCTGAGAGGTTCAATTCCCAGGGAACATGCGCAGCGTGAAGGAATCGGATCCAACTTCCCTAGGTTTCTGGTTGCTACCAGAACCGATGGACATGATTTTAAGCTGGTGAAATCGATCCTTCTTAGTAGACACATTGAAGGTGTCTACGGCGAACTTAAAGATATTAAGAAAATGTGCAATGGTAGTTTACTTTTGAAGACTCGCACAGCACTGCAAGCCGATCAGTTGCTTAAGTGCGACCACTTTGGCGAAATCCCCGTCAAAGTGGAGGAGCACACATCCTTGAATCTGGTTCGCGGAGTCATCTTTCACCACGACCTTATTTTGAACACTGACGACGAGTTGATGGACAACATGAAGAACCGTGGCGTGACACACGTCCGGTGCATTACGCGCAAGGTCAACGGTTAAGATGTTACCACTGGTGCCTTCATTGTCTCCTTCAAGTTGTCACTGTTACCAGAGAAAGTCAAGGTAACAATTTACCTTTGCGATGTGAGGCCGTACATCCCGCCTCCTATGCGATGCTATCAATGCCAGCGATTCGGACACATGGTATCTCGTTGTTCGAATCCGTCTATATGTGGTACATATGGACGAGTAGCTCACGGCGCGGAGGAGTGCACAACTCCGTACAAGTGCACTAACTGCTCTGGTCTTCATTCTCCTCGGGATCGTAACTGTCCGACGTATCTGAGCGAGAAGAATATCCAGGATATCAAGACCCTGGATGGTCTTTCCCACCAGGAAGCGCGCCGTAACTTTAATTCCACGAATACACCTACCCGTACACTCGACTATAGCATGATAGCTCAGAGTCTCCCAGGTTCGTCTTTCACGACATCGTTACCCGTGACGATCGCTGCGCCCAAGGCGACTGTTGCTCCTCAGAGCAACGTCGCAAAGAGTAAAAGCTCGAAGGGGGGATCACCCCACCTTCGACCAACCAGAAGTCTTTGTCGGCGTAGAACTGCCAGCCGGCACACCAAGAGGGGAAGGCTAAGTCTCCCCCTCCCTAAGAGGTCGGCGAAAGCCGTGCCCCAGCCGGAGGAGGCGGCAACGTCGATCAGGGCTGGGAAACAAACTCCCAGCCCGTCTAAACCAGAAAAGAAGGCGGCGAAGAAGAGCGTCCTTGCCGGGCGCTCTCGTACTTCCCCTGCAAAAGAGAAATCATGCCCTCCATCTAGAGGGTATGAGTCTGAGCCAGCAGGTACTTCTGCTCCAAAACCTGCGCGCTCTCCTCGTAGGGGAACTTCCCGCCCCCGGAAAGCGTCGAAGTTCTGGGCGTCATCCGCACCGTCTGTCAATGACGGGATGGACGTCGCGCTGTCATCTATATCTAAGCTGTAGATGTGATAGTGTTTAGGCCTGCGAGCATCTTGTCGCTTAAAACCTAACACTCCTTCTATAGTCCACACTATGGCACTGTTACAGTGGAATTGTAACGGTTATGACAGGCATCTTGCTGAGTTACGTCAGCTCTTTAGTGAGTACGGAGCGAGTCTAGTCTGTATTCAGAAGACAAACTTTAGACCTGGACATCATACGGTCTTGAGAAATTTCAGACTATACTCGACAGAACGATATTATGCCCACGAGGCGTCTGGTGGCGTGGGCATTTTTGTCGGTTCTGATACTTAAAGCGAAGAGGTTCCTCTAAGGACCCCACTGGTAGCAATTGCGGTGCGGATACCTCTGCCTGTCATAGCAACAGTGTGTAACGTTTATTTTCCCCCAGGCCAGCATCGTAACATAAATGATGTCACGGATTTTATAGACCAGCTTCCACATCCCTTCATCTTGTTGGGGGATTTTAAGGCCCATCACCCCTTATGGGGCTCTGACACGCCTTCCCCCAGGGGACGGGAGCTGGAAATATTAGTAACAGAGCTGGATTTATGTACACAGGGGAACCAACTCACTTTAGTGTACGTTACGGCACATATTCTCGCATAGACGTAAGTTGAAACATAAATCCGTCGAGGCTTCCCCTCGATGGATTCTTAAACATGCTGATTGGCCAAAGTACACATCATTAGTGCCTTTAACGATGATATCAGTCGGACCGTCGGCGAGGAAATAACTTACATCACCCATGTTATTCTTGCTGTTGCTGACGAGTCCATTCCGTCCTTCTCCGGGCCTCCTCGTCGAAAACTCGTTCCTTGGTGGAACGAAGCAATAGCAGCAGCTATGAAAGAACGCCGTCGAGCTCATAGACGTTACCGTAGACAGCCTAGTGTGGCCAACTTGGTTACATTTAAACAACTCCGCGCGAAGCCGCGAGTCCTTATTCGCCAAAGTAAGAAAGCTTCGTGGGAGAGATATGTGTCGTCTATGATGTCACAAACCCCCTCATCTCAAGTGTGGACTAAACTTGGACGTATTTCGTGTACCCAAGGATCATCTTCTGTACCGGGAATTTCCACTGCAGGTAATATCGTCACTGAATCACTCTCGATTGCTAACCATGTAGCTAGCTAGCCATTTCGCGGATGTGTCTGGCTACGGGAATTCCCATCGTGATTTCCTCGCTCTGAAACGGGAGGCAGAACGCCATCACCTCAGTTTTGCCACTCACGCTTCAGAGGACTATTACGTGCCAATTACGGAGTGGGAAATCCGCAGCGCATTGGCGCTTTGCAAGGACACGTGTACTGGACCAGACAACGCCCATAACCAGATCTTGAAACACCTTAGTGAGAACAGTCTTCTATATCTCCTTCGTGTGTTCAACCAAATCTGGATGGAGGGTGATTTTCCGTCTCAGTGGTGAGAGGGCATAGTAATTCCTGTCCTCAAGCCTGACAAAGATCCTAAGTATGCAGGAAGTTACAGACCTATTTCTCTTACAAACTGCCTGTGTAAGCTATTTGAGAGGATGGTAAATCGCCGACTTGTGTGGTGTCTGGAGAAACAAGGACTCTTGTCCGAGTACCAGTGTGGTTTTCGAGCCGCTCGATCGACCACTGACCACTTGGTACGCCTGGAGAGCTCTATCCAGGATCCGTTTCTCCGCAGACAGCATTTGGTAGCTGTTTTCTTTGACTTAGAGAAGGCCTACGACACCACATGGCGATATGGTATCCTTTCAGTCCTGCATCAAAGGAGATTCCGCGGTAACTTGCCGGTATTTATTGCGAATTTTTTGTCCCTTCGTCTATTCCGTGTCCGAGGAGGGAGGACACGTTCAAGAAAATGGAGTCCCACAGGGATCGGTTCTTAGTGTCACTCTGTTCGCGATTGCCATAAACGGTATTGTCACTGCTGTTGGTTCAGCAGTAATACTGTCGCTATATGTGGACGATTAGGCTCTGCACTATAGCTCGCGTAGTATGGCAATCGCAGAGCGACAATTACAGCAAGCTATTAGGAGAGTGGAACAGTGGACCTTAGAACATGGCTTTCGGTTTTCTATCGCAAAGTCCTCCGTTGTCCACAGTTGTCGTCAACGTACTCTTCACCCACATCCTGAACTTTATCTAGGAAAATGTCACTCTTCCCATAGTTGACACCGATTTCTTGGGCTCCTTTTCAATAGCAAATTATCGTGGGAGCCACACGTGCGACAGTTGAAAGTGCAAAGCACTAAGAAGCTGAATATCATGAAGTTTCTTAGCAGCACTAATTGGGGTGCTGACCGTAGGATGCTCCTGCGATTCTATAGGGCATATATTTTATCCCGGCTCACTACGGCAGTGCAGCATATGGCTCAGCAAGACCAAGCGTTCTTGCGAAGCTGAACAGCATCCACCATGGCGGGGTAAGGTTGGCGGCGGGATCTTTTCGCACAAGCCCATTTGCCAGCCTGCTCGCTGAGTCTGGTGTGCCCCCTTTACACCTAAGGCGTCAGCAGCTCCTATGTTCGTATGCTGCAAATTTGCGACAGATGCCACTTCATCCAACCTATTTCTTGCGTGTTCAACAATGGCAACCGTCTGCTGTACGCTGCTTGTCCTCGAGCAGTGCGGCTGGTTGGAATACGCTTGGATAGCAGTTACGAATTGTTTGACGTACCTTCGGTTCCTTGCCTTGTCGGACAACCAAGTGAGGTACTTCCGTGAGTAGTACGACGACCTGAAATAATCCTGGATCTGCACACTGGCCCGAAGGGAAACACGGACCCTTCGATTTATCGGAGGCTCTTCCTGTCCGTTGTTGGCCGATATCCAGGTTCAGTCGTCGTCTACACGGATGGTTCGAGGACAGAAACGAAGGTGGGCTTGCGTTCGTGTTCGACAATGATAGGTTTCTTTTTACTCTCCCGGAATCTTGTAGTGTGTACACTGCAGAGCTCTATGCTATCTGTGAAGCTCTGCGGTACGCACTGTCCTATGAGCTCCGACATTTTCTTCTGTGTACTGACTCCTTGAGCTCGCTATAGTCTATTGATACCTGTTTCCTCCGACAACCTCTGGTGCAGCGGGTCCAGGACCTGCTGGCCGGGTGTTCGGATGCCGGCACCAGAATCACGTTTATGCGGCTCCCAAGCCACATGGGTGTAGAGGGAAATGAATTAGCAGATAAGGCTGCCAAGGAGGCAGTTACACTGCCCCCGTTGCCTTTCAAGGTTCCAGCAAGTGATATTCGCACTCAGCTGAGACATCTGGTTATGTCCCATTGGGAGATGAAGTGGCAGGCCATTCCACTTCCAAATAAGCTGAGAGCGATCAAAGGAACAACGAAGGTATGGTGGAATTCCCTTCAGGCTTCGCGGAGGGAAGCAATGGTATTATGTCGTCCTCGGATCGGCCACGGTATCCTGACTCACTCCCATCTATTGAAAGGAGAACCCCCTCCGGTGTGTACTTGCGGCGACTATCTTACCGTGGTACACATCCTTACTGAGTGTATGGACCTGGTCGATCTGCGCTGTAGTCACAACCTCCCGAGTACAATCTTTCGAGATGACGAGCAGTCAGCAGACCTCGTCATCCGCTTTATGAGTGATAGTGGTCTGTTTTACCGTGTGTAATGTTGTCCTAGTGTATTTCTGTCAATTGCGCTTTTATCCCATTGATTTCATTTTAGTTTGTGTTGCGTATTTTAATGTGTTATTTTAACGTCTAACATAAATCAATTATATATATATATATATACTGTATATCTTTACTACCAGGCAATGCCTTATTCCCTTTTTGCCTGTATTTTCTCTTATTTTATTAGAAAATAAGGCATTGCGAATTAGATCCACTAATTGTTTTAATCTCATACTTATTTTTATCACTTTTTTAACTCTAGTCATTGGATAATTTTAAAATTTTAACTATCATAGATCATGTTGTCCATCTCGTTCCATTAGGGGCCGATGACCTTCAATGTTAGGCCCCTTGAAACAACAAGCATCATCAAAATTTGATTCAACGAAGAAAGAAACAAGCGATTTTAGGCTTTTTTTTGGAAGTGCATTCAGGCCGGAAGCGATTTTCGAAATAATTTGGTAACTTTTCAGGCCCTTTAGCCCTTCAACTTTCGACGCAATTGAGGGATTTTCTTAATTTTACGTTCTTCGCAGTACTACCCCTACTTTGTCTGTTAAGAAATGTTTCCGATATTGAAAATTTAGGGGAGAAGAGGACCTCGCAGAAGTCGTGGCTCTACAGTTTGAAGAAATGGGTTGGTAACTTTATGCCTACCTCGAACTTCTTCCAAATCGCTCACGACAATAAAAGATAGGTATGCTGGTAGTCAAAATCCGTACTGGTTAATAAGGAGGAGGAGGAGGAGCAGGGTGCGGATTATGATGATGATGATGATAATAATAATAATAATAATAATAATAATAATAATAATAATAATAATAATAATAATAATATTTGAAGATTGGAACAACTTGGTCTGAAGAAAGGAAGAAAGCACCCAGTGAGAGGATGAAAGAAGTGTGGCGCCTTAAGAAATCTCACATCATGTAGACGTTTTGTGTGGTCCATTAGTGGCCTATACGAATGTAATAATAATAATAATAATAATAATAATAATAATAATAATAATAAGAGGAAGAAGAAGAACGAATGAGTTGGCCGTCCGGTTAGGGGCGCGCAGCTGTGAGCTTGCATTCGGGAGAGAGTGGGTTTGATCCCCACTGTCGGCAGCCCTGAGGATGGTTTTCGATGGTTTCCAATTTTTGTTTTGTTATTTGCTTTACGTCGCACCGACACGGATAGGTCTTATGGCGACCATGAGGGAGGAAGGGGCTAGGAGTGGGAAGGAAGCGGCCGTGGCCTTAATTAAGGTACAGTCCCAGCATTTGCCTGGTGTGAAAATGGGAAACCACGGAAAATCATCTTCAGGGCTGTCGATAGTGGGGTTCGAACCCACGATCTCCCGAATACTGGATACTGGCCGCACTTAAGCGACTGCAGCTATCGAGCTCGGTGGTTTCCAATTTTTACACCAGGCAAATGTTTGGGCTGTACTTCATTTTATCTACGGTTGCTTCCTTCCTACTCGTAAGCCTTTCCTATCCCATCATCGCCATAGGGCCAATCTGTGTCGGTGCGACGAAAAGCAACTTGTAAAAATTGTCTTCCACACCATCAGTTTCTATTTCGCCAGTACGTAACTTCAGCTGTTCATTATAGTATGGAATGGCCTAGTTATCAAATACATCAAGTATAGCTGACACATTATAAAATGCTTTTGTCACACTGTACAAATTGTTATGACAAGCATCGTTACTATCAGATAAAGCATTCGCCAGTTAAACAAATTACGCCCGTTATAATGTCATTTATCGCAGCCTATAGCGGCAATGAACGTCAGTATCCAGTAGTATATTGTAATGATATAAGTGACATTCAAATATTGCTATTAAAATGAAAGCATATGTGATGACAGGTGATAGTTGAATTCCTACATTAATTTGAATAGTGGACCGTTAAAATACTAAGAATAAATTAGATGTAATAATTTCCACGGCAGAACTCCGGAGATGGCTCCCGTGAAAGGGAACGAGCTGGACTGAGTTCCATATAATTAAAAAATACAAGACAGTCTCCAGTATGAACCAGGTAATTTTGAGTTTAACTTACCCTGCTTAATAAAAGTAGCTTCAACCAGATAAATCTACTTGTGTGTAGTGACATTTTATCCCGGTAGGATGCGTTAAATTAAAAATAATAGTCGATCATAAACTTATGGCGAAACTGTATGTGAAAAAAAAACTTATGGCAAAACTGTATGTGAAAAACAAAACTTATAAAGAAAAGGCTCGTCACAGTACATGCAATATGACATGTCTTTAACAAACATTTTTAAATATCATTTTTTCTTGTGTGATCATTACCATTTGGGTGGGACTATATGGACTATAAAAAGAAGGTTTTTGGGAAGCTGAAGATAAGGTTTATGATATTCTTGATGGCAATAGCAAATGGAAGTGGGATATTAATTTCTGAACGGGTTGTGCAGTAAACGAGCTGCTAGTATTCCTGTCACGGGCCCTTTAAGAGGGGGACACAAGCCGCACGCACTGAATGTTAGCGGCGTGATCTGCTTACCAACGGGAGCCTTGTTAGCATACACCCTAAATTAACTCTTTAGCCATCGTTCCCAACTGCTAAATGGATCTGAAACCAAGTGCTGGAATTCCTTTTCTTTTTCATGGAGTGTGTTTATTATCACTGAATAATTACTGTTCTTTGGAAGAGGAATTTTTGGACAAACGATAACAAACTATTATTATTATTATTATTATTATTATTATTATTATTATTATTATTATTATTATTATTATTATTCTTTTATTAACAAATACATTACAATCGGGAGATACCACTATGGTTCTGCCTGCTGCCCGTGATAAATTGAATAGTAAATTTGAAAAGAAGGAAGCCGTTCTTTTCTGCGTTACCCCCTGTGGGTGGGGGACGCAGACGAAGAATAAACCCACGGTACCCCCTGCCTGTCTTAAGAGGCAACTGAAAGGGGGCGACCAAGGGATGATCAATTTAGAACCATGAGACTACTTGTAATTAATACCATCACGCAGGGAGCATCATGGGTCGCTTTTACGTGAGCGTAGTACAACTATGTTAGGTACAAAATAGGTGTGTGATTAGTAGCGATAGTGTGTGGCTCAGGATGCTTTTTACACTACCTGTGATTCGTACCCCTATGCGAGCAATACCATGGGATGAGCGACGCCATGGTTCTGCCATGCTTATGCTTCGTACCCACTATGTGAAGAACACCACGGCCACGGGATAGTGCGGGTCCCTGTGGTTAGTCCACTTATGTGAAGAACGCTATAAGTTTGCGTTGCCTGTAAATAGCGCCGAAGTGTGAGAAACACCATAGGTCTATGTTACATGTGCGAATTTCATTACCTTTGATTAGTACCATAATGTGTGGAATACCGCGAGTCTTCGCTACTTTTGATTAGTACCGCAATATGACAAATAGCATGGTTCTATTTTCCTAGCGATACGTACCATTATGCTGGGCCGATGACCGGGATTTTGGACCCGTTTCGACTACAAGCATCATCGATTCAATATCGTGCTATAGAAGCTGTTCCTTGGTCAGTAATACTATTGTTTAACGCTAGTTTCTTGGAATGTGGGGCATTGTGGGTCGGAACCACTGATTGTTTTAACTTCATATCCATCCATTCATTCTTCGTCCTCACGGTTTCGAATTCTGGTCAGTGGAGGGTTATGGATTTTTAAATTGTCATAACATTTCGTCTCATGTCGTACCATTAGGAGCCGATGACCTATATGTTAGGCCCCTTTAAACAACAATCATCATCATCATCATCATCATCATCATCATCATCATCATCATCATCATCATAATTATCATCTTTTCTGCGTCGACCCATGTAATATCAACTTTAAGTTTTCAATCTGTCGAAGTGGAAGTAAAATTGGTTTGTTTCCGAAATATTATGAAGAAATGACCTGCCTTGTTATTGTAGAAGGTTGAAAAGCACCGAACTTAGCAGGTTAGCGAAGGAATAAAAACGGAAAAATTAACATTTAGGGGTATATTACATAGACCAACTATAATAATTTCGTGTGGCTATTTCTAGCTAGGTGCAGACCTTGTAAGGCAGACCATTACAGAAATAACTATGACCCTGAAATCAACTCATCGGTTGAAAAAATAAATGTCCTTTAGTTCACTATATTTATTGTAAATAATCACAAACGAAGGCATATTGAATATCAGCAACACTACAGTCAGTAAACTCACAAGACCAGAGATTCCTTACCGAATTCAAGAAAAAATACATTTATTATTACTCTTATTTTTCTCCGGTTGATTGTCATCCACGTTTAGATTGGCCATTCAACCATCAACAAATCCTTTCCTCCTCCTCTTCATTAGATAAACTTTCGTCAGAAAAATTGTAGACTTTCTTTGTGCTTGTTTTCTTTTCTTTTCTCCATCCTCTCTTAATTACATTTTTAATAGCCTGAAGTTGTTCATCTGTCCAAGAAGCCTTGGCAGGTGTTCTAATATAATTCCTCGGCAACTAATGAGTACATAAATGATCAGACAGTATGCTTGAAAATAATCAAATCCTATAATATTATTTATATTTTACCACGTTGAACCCCATCCCTCTGAAGCAAATAGAGAAGTTAAGCAGTGAAAGGCTACGTGAGCAGGAAACTAAATATCGATAAACTAGAATCTGAAGATTTTTAGTTGTGCTTTAAGGCATTACCACGTTACTTCTAGATAAATCTGCTGTTTCTCACTTACTTCAAATATAATGAAGTCTCACAACGGTACGAAAATTCTAGGTAAAATGTAATACACAATACCAACAAGCGCTTCATCACCACAACGACAATAGACGACAGGGGTGAAGTTACCGATATCGCTGCTAAACTAAGACAGCAAACGAAGTCATAGTATACTGCAAACTTCTGAAATGTTGCTACGTACTATGAGGGCTCTAACCCTCCTGTGGGTGGGGGCGGTAGAATAACACCCACGGTATCCCCTGCCTGTCGTAAGAAGCGACTGAAAGGGGCACCAAGGGCTCTGAAGTTTGTAGCTTGGGTTGGCGACTACGTGGCCCTTAGCTGAGTCCTGACATTGCTTACATTTACTTGTGTCAGGCTCCTTACTTTCATCTATGCTATCCGAACTCTGTCGGTCAACTCTTGTTCTTTTACGACCCCGACGGTATTATGTATGGAGGGCTAGGGAGTCTTTCATTTTCATGCTCTTCGTGGCCCTTGTCTTCCTTTGGCCGACACCTTCATTTTTCGAAGTGTCGGACCCCTTCCATTTTTTTCTCTCTGATTAGTGTTATATAGAGGATGGTTGCCTAGTCGTACTTCGTCTTAAAACAATAATCACCACCACCACCGCAACCACATGAAGGCTGTTAAGTTAGTGGCAACGTAGTGCAGGCGCTCGCAGGGGATCATGTATGCACAAATATGATATTGGAGCAGTAGGCGGCACTGTTTTCGATATGTAGTGTTCATTTGACGGGCATCCAGTTGGGAGTGTTGTTGTTGTGTGGCGTTGAAGTGAAGAGGGTCGATTTCACCTCTCTAAAGCATGTTTACAAAAGGTGATCAGGGTTCGTGAATTAAAATCGAGGTTTCCCTTGGAAAAAAAGCATCAGAATGTTATCGAGAATTACGAATTACGTGAAGCCAGCGAGAACGCATTTCCGTATAGGACGGTTGCACGATGGGTCAAGGTGTTGCTTGTGGGCGGAATGAGACTACGAACTTGCACGGCACAGGTCAGCTGTCCATTCCTCAAGATCAGATTGACATCGTGAGTCGTCTCGTTTCCACAGGCCATCAATTGACTGTCTGGGGATTATCCGTAGAGGCTGGTCTCAGTCATCAAACGGTGTGGCGCATACTGTAGAAATGTTTTAATAGGAGGAAAATTGCGTGACCTCACTGACGTACAGTAATGTCACTGGCTGGCATCCATCTGGACAGATACTACAACGAAGGAGACGGATTTATGCAGCGTATTGTCGCCGGTGATAAGACTTGGGTACGAGCGTGCGAGCCTGAATTAAAGCATCATACGAATGAATGGCATCACCCAGATTCACCACGTCCACAAGAATTTTGACAGGAACCCAGTCGGATGAAGCTTATGCTGATTTTGCCATATGACTACGAGGATGTTATTCTTTCGCATGCTGTGCCTGAGGGACAAGCTCTCAACAGTGGCTACTATTGCCGATTTCTGGAGCGACATCTGCAGCCGCATTCGTCCACTATCGCCCTTTGTAATGTTGCAAACAATGTCGAGCTCTTATTGCAAGGGTGGCATTGGGAGGTCTTGGAACACCCTCCATGCTCACCAGACACGAGTATTTGTGATTTCGACCTGTTTTCGAAGTAGAAGAAACCCCTCCGAGGCCACCGATTTCCTGACGTTGCATTTCTACTCCGTGCAGTAGGGCGCTCCGTCGCTGTCATCAACAGAGAACGCCTTGCCAACGGTCCCCAAGGCTTTCCCGACATTTGGCAAAAGGTAATAGATTTTGCGGGTGATTACATTGAAGGAATGTAATGCAATTGTACTTGTTAGTTGTCCGACAAGTTGGCTGAACGGTCAGCGTACTGGCCTTCGGTTCAGAGGGCCCCGGGTTCTATTGCCGGCCGGGTCGGGGATTTTAACCTTAATTGGTTAATTCCAATTGCACGGGAGCTGGGTGTATGTGTTGTCTTCATCATCATTTCATCCTCATCACGACGCGCAGGTCGCCTACGGGTGTCAAATAGAAAGACCTGCACCTGGCGAGCCGAACCCGTCCTGGGATATCCCGGCACTAAAAGCCATACGGCATTTCATTTGTTAGTTTAATATACTGTATAGGCCTATTGCGTTCTGTCGATATTGCCACTACTTTATATCCAGCCCTCGTATTACGCGCTGCGTACGGAAACCCCTACTGGCTGCCGCTGTTCGCACTTGGCCGTCCCGACTTTCTGACGTCGTCTATAGACTCTCTTACTTTTAGCCTCGAATGTTATGAAATTGTTGGTTTGCTTTCGGCTCATTAATTCTACTGTCTTCGTTCGTGACGGGCTTGGACCTTCTTTAGATAAAGACACTGAGACAGTTTGGAAAATTCACAAAATTCTTAAATATCTCATGATTTTTCACGCACCTAATCAAATTTCCTTCTGCTGGAGGGCGTCGAAACTTGGACATTAACTGACATCTTGTGCAAGAAACTGGAGGCATTTGAAATGTGGACAAACTGAAGGATATTCAAAATACCTTGGACAACCTACATTACCAATAGGCCTATAGTGGAGAAGTTTTGAATAGTATGAACAAACCACTTTACATTCTCAATACCATCACGAGAAGAATGTTTTCATTTCGGAGGCTAGTGGGTTAGAACTCCACTATAGGCGCCCTGAAGATGGTTTTCATTGGTTTCCCATTTTCACACAAGTCAAACGCTGAGGTTGTACTTTAATTAAGGCCATGGCCACTTCCTTCTCATTCCCAGCCTTTTCCATCCCATTGTCGCCATAAGACCTATCTGTGTCGGTGCGATGTAAAACAGATTATAGGAAAAAAGAAGAAAATTGGAATACTTTTGACATATTGTTACGAATAAAACACTATCTGTTTTATTCTCATTTATTTCAGAATTATTCAATAAATGCGCGCACGCGCACACACATAATTCTATTCAACCCTGAACGACCACACTCACTCATTGCTGGCTATTTACAAGTCTCTGTTCTTTACACATAGTATTTGGTCTGGCTCGTTGGTATTACCTGACAGGGCTATAATACTACTGACAGGCTCATCTTACTTTCACTTCTCGAAGTCCAGTCCCCCCACACAGCAGGTTCGTGCACATAGCTAGGTATGAACACAGGGCCACTGGCCACAATGACTGTTTCTTGGTTCGACTCCAGGTACAGGTACAGTTAAACGCGGTGAACGACGAAAGAGTAACACCTCCAAGACAATATTCCTCACAACAACGACCAATAACACTGTTCCAATTACACTCACGGTAGCTGCTCCATTCGCTGACTCTACGACGGTCCTCAGTCCACGGAGTTGAAAAGAAAACACAGTACTCTAAGGCAGTACAGTCTTCAGTTCCGTACGCTACGATATTCTGACTCCAGTAGGACAATAACGGCAGCCAACAGCCGTCTTCAGTCCAGCTATTCACTCGGCACTCCGGCGCAACAACTCCTCCTTTCAGACTCCGGTGGGACACTAGCGACAAGCCCAGTCACCAAACGCCAACACCCAGAGTCCAACTCCGACCAACACCAATTTACTGCTCGTGGCTAGCCTCAATTATAAAGCTCGGGTGAGGTGTACCGGAATATTCGCGATGTGGCTAGAGACGGAACATACTCGTTGCACCTCGCTGAAACGCCCGGAGACAAAGGGAACAATACACAGAAATGCCAGCCATGTTCTCCAGATCGTCTGGGAACTCCTCCACTAGTCCCTTCCAGGAAATACCGAAAGGGACTACCACAGGGCTGGTACGTAACTATATGATACGAAACATTAAGTGCCATATACTATTTGTTACGATGTTTTGTGGATTTGCAGAGGTGAAAGAAGGTCCTGGGTGGAATAGGTCTCAACTTACGAAATTAAAGTTAATTTAAAACTTTAACAAAGGTTATATTTTCTTTTCAAAATCAACAGATAACAACAACAGAGTAACGTGTACCAAGTAGCAGGAAAATAATTTAAGAAATTACAATAGTTACAAGATTTGGGCTTCGAGCCCCAAGATTAATTTCTGAGCTCTCAGCTCACCACCACAATAGCTAAAGGGCAGAAAACCCCTAAGTACAAGGAGCACTTGCTCCTAATTACAACGTGAAGAGGGAAAGAGCAGACCCGCTCTCAATTTTACAAGCCTATCCAAGGCTACAACAAACTTCATTTCTGTCTGCCCTTAAGGCACATCAAGAAACAGGGGTATTTGATACCCAACCTACAGGGCCTTTACATGAGGAAAATAAAACATCAGGTTAAGTTACTGGCCCATAATACAAAATAGATTGGAGGCGAAGCTTGCACTCCTAATACACTTTTAAAAACCTACTTGGCACTAGGCCGCTTACGCAAGGGCTAATCCCATACTAAGGAGGTGACACGATAAGAAAACTTTATTGCATTGCGAAGAGAAGAAAAACGGTTATGAAAACGTAGTCACCTCAAAACAATATGAGTGGGAGCTCGAGAGGGTTAGGCACTCTCTATCCCAATTTGTAGTTAAAGAGACGGAATTTTTACCAAATGTCTATTACATTTTAAAGATAGGTTACATGAGAAAAGCTTCGAACCTGCCCCGAGGGTTAAACTGCTGAGCTAGCAAGAAATAAAGTTATTAAACGGCCATTACCTTGTGGATGAACTGCTGCCCGAAGAAGGAGGCGCTTCCCGCCCCCTGCTACATAATCACACACTAAGCAAGATGTCGATGAAGTGGCACCGAGACAAGAAAATCAGCAGTTTAAATACCCTCGTGGAACATTCGAGACCTTTCAAGAATGAGTACCCACACCCCCCTCAACTTTATTGGATAGCTTAAAGCAACATCTCCATATCGGAGAAGACATACGTTATTGGTCAAAAATTAATTAGAGAAATTCGGGATTGGCTAAATTCAAAACAAGCGGAAAGAGAAGGGTTATACTGCCACCCCAAAAAATGACTGAAAGAAATTTAACAAAGAACAAACTTATGAATACCAAATTTCTTCAATAAAACAGTTCCTTCACTTCGCACTAGGGTGCACAATTATAGTTCTTAAGTAGTGCCATCTAGAAGAGAATGTCCACACTTCTTGATGCGGGATAAACAAACACATATCAAAATAGACACAGTTCAGAACACTACAAGATTACCAAATTTACAGTAGTGACATCTTTTAAGAAATAGTAGAATTAGTTCAGTTTTCAAGGTTCCAAACTTCTCCTGTAGAGGAGTTTAAACTGGCGCAATATTTGAATTCGCGGCGTGGAGGTGTACCGCCCGGTACACTATTAATGGAAGATGAGGTCCTGGGCGGCGAAGAATATCATGGCCCAATAATTTAAACCAATGGTTTGAACAAAATATGGTTTCATTGTTTAAAACAGGTACGGGTTAAGAATTAGTTCATGCTAGTGATCGCCAACGTTATGGGAGGACAAGGCACATGAAGATGATGATTCCCTCGCAAATGTTATAAGCTACTAATTTTACTGCGGGCACCGAGCTCTGATTTCACTATAATCTGAACGTTAAAGCTATTTGAACTCCATTTATAGAATCTGTGACGTAGCAGCGAGAAAACAAGCTTTCTGCGCAGGTGCCATAGTCGGCTGGTCCATTGAGTAACCAGAGCGAAAGGAATATGGGAGGAGAATAAGTATCACGTTGATGCTGACTCTCTGGGTGAGAAAAAAGGAACCATGCGCGGTTAAGCTTCGCCCTCTTCTGAACGACGTCATGCGCAACCTTACTCCGCAAATTCCGTGAACAGAGTATAGTGGTGGTGATATTTACTGTTCTAAGAGGAAGTACAATTGGGCAACCATCCTCTGATAGCTATTTGGATGGACTCCTTGGACCTTATTCTATTCAACTCAAGAGTGATATTGTTTCTTGTATGTTATAGTTTTGAAATGATTGAAGGACGTCTGGTGTAAATTTTTTGGGGCTCAATACTGGAACGAAATGACAGTAGTTATCTACGTCAATAGTAATTAATTTAGTATAATTATGTTGAATTCGCTGTCCTCTGTACACTACAGTTTGCATATGCTTTGACTGCATACTTGGAAGATCTGACACACGAGTGAAAAAACAAGTCAGAGGATCACAGTCTCTAGATAAAGACAATGCATCTTTGCTGGCATCATCTCTCCGAACTGTTCAAGATGCTTAGGCAGAGAGTGGTGGAGTACGGAATGCAGAAAGAGATGCCATGCGACTGTAAGCTGTGTGATTGTCGTAGTAGGGCTCGTTGCCAAAATATTTCACAATTAGCAGTCTCAAAATACTGAACATACAATGCATTATATGACAGATTTAACATTACAGAGTGGATTATATTATGCACAGTACCCACAAATTTCATCTTTCGTAGTTAGAAAGAGAACATGGTAAGAATGGCAGAATGAAGCGCGGCATGTTTTCAGATATTGGGGGTAATAATCCTGACTCTATGCCTACTATACTTATAGTTGTGAGTCTCAATAATGTTTCAGTGATCTAGGAGTTGGTATTGTAAATTCTCGTTCGATTGTCTAAGATTCGGTTCCCAACTCTGCCATAAATTCAGATCTTTAGAGTTTTGGAATTTGATTCAGTCAGTCCTATGAAGAACAATCAGTTAATTCATACATAAGCATTCACTACCTGGCTTCTTAACGATTCATAAGGCTGAGTGATGCCCGTTTCAACCCTCAATCCGGATTATAATCGTTGGTCGATTCAGAAATGGAATACAAGGCCTTCTCGTATGAAGCAGACGAACTATCCTCCTCCTCCTCCTCCTCCTCCTCCTCCTACTACTACTACTACTCATTTGGCGGATTCGATTGTATTTTAAAAAAAGTCATCTGCGTACAGGCCATGAAGGTTCCTGAAGGGGTGGAAGTTACAGGCTTCCACTATCCGTAACCTCGGCTCTTGAGGGGGGGTAGAGTGGTTAGCTGTACGCCCGGCCGCCTTTGCCCTCAGGAATTAATCTGGTATTCATTTCTGGTATAGGCTGAGCGAACCTCAGGACCATATGCACTTCCAGAAGAGGAAATTGTGTTTCTTATTTTTTTCGGCTTCTTGACGGGGAATCGAATCCACGTCCTCCCGCGTGAACGAGCACGCCTTTACCGCCTCAGCCAGGTAGCCCGTGATTTTATATGAGTGTGCTCAAATACGCCGGTCTCTTCTCTGTAGATTTACCGCCTCATAAACGAACATCTGCAGGACGAAATTGCTATACCTCGGCATCTCGGAGAACCGAAAAAGTGGTTAGTGAGACGTAAAATCAATGCAATTATTATAAGAGGAAGTTTTTTGAGTCGCACCGACACAGTTATGTATTATGGTCACGATGGGATAGGAAAGGGCTAGGAATGGGAAGGAAGAGG